>NW_005199821.1:0-46948 GCF_000372725.1 Emiliania huxleyi CCMP1516
CTCGGACACGACTGCGATCGCGGCGGCGAAGGGGCCCTTTGAAGCAGAGAGCAGCTGCTCGTAGGCGGCGGCGGCGGCGATTCTTGTGGCGTTGGAAGGTGTGTCGTCGCCTACGGCGGACGTGTCATGGACGTGTCATAGACGGGAGGGGCGGGCCGTCGTCGCGCGCGCCCGGGATGCCGCCTGGCGGAGGCGGGGACGGCACGGCACCAGGGTGGGGCGAGCCGCCTGGGATGCCGTCGCCGTCCGAGTCGGAGTCGAGGCGGTCGGGGACGCCGTCCTTGTCCGTGTCGAGCCAGGACGGCTCGCTTGGGCTGCGGATCAGCGGCGTCGGCACCAGTTGCACGCAGCTGCGCGGATCCGCGCACGCCGATCGCCGCAGCAGCCCCCGC
Source organism: Emiliania huxleyi CCMP1516 (assembly GCF_000372725.1). Classification (NCBI taxonomy): domain Eukaryota; phylum Haptophyta; order Isochrysidales; family Noelaerhabdaceae; genus Emiliania; species Emiliania huxleyi. The sequence continues at coordinate 393 of NW_005199821.1, forward strand.
AGCACGGTCGTCCCTTTGGTGCGCGCGCCCTCGCCCGCCCCTTGCCAGCCCAGGGACCAGCCGCCGAGCTGCCGCTCGAGCGAGTGGGCGCCCGAGCACGCGAGCAGCAGCCGCGCCTCCCTCGGCAGCGGCAGCAGCGGCGGCGCTCCGCTTTGCTCGAGAAGGACGGCGGAGCGGCGCGCCGCCTGAAGGGGATGGCAAGAAGACTCCTCTCCGCTGTGGTGTGGTGCGGGGGAAGGGCCAGGTGGGCGGTGCAGGCCCCGACCTCCTCCGCCAGCGGGCTGTGCGCCGCGTAGAGCTCGTCGTCCGTTGGCGCCGCCTCACCTCCCTCGCCCCCCGCCGCCTCGCCCCCCTCCTCGCGCCCCGTGGCGTGCGCCCACGGCCCGCGGCTGCCGAAGCCGCGCTCGCTGTCCGCCTCCACCTCTGGCGCGGGGTCACCAAACGGGGACACGAGCCCGATCGCGGCCTATAGCAGCGCGCTCTCGTGACAGCCACACTCTTCTGCGCCCCTCCCCCTCTCGCCCCCAGCGGCGCGCGCAAGCCTTGACTGCGAGCACGCGCGCCGCGGCGTCGTCGACGCGAGCCCGCGGCACTTCGCCGCTCAGCACGGCGCGCTCGACCTACGCGGGAGCAGGCCAAGACCGCGGTGAGGCAGAGGTCCGCCTCTGCCCCCGCCCGCCACCGCCGTCTCTGACGTCGTCGAGGAAGGTCTGCCACGAGACGGAGGCGGCCCCTCCGGCGGTCCAAGTGCCTAGTCTCGACACCATCCACTGACTAGTCTCGACACCACTAGTCTCGACACCACTAGTCTCGACACCATCCCGGCTCCTCTCGGGCCAACCTCGGCTGACTGACTACTACTGCTGCCTCAGCTGACTGGCTATAGGAGCGAGGAGGCGCAGTGCGCCTGGCAGCATGACCATGTCGACTCCGGCGTTGATGGCGGCGGCGAAGCGCGTGAGGGAGCCGCCCCGCAGCTGATCGACGCCGCCCAAGTCGGACACGACAAGGCCGCCGAAGCCGAGGTGCTCCTTGAGGAAGCCTACAGAGTCGCGCGCCGGAGGAGGAGGGTCGGAGAGGCGCCCCACGGCTGCCTGCAGGCGCCCCTTGCTCGAGGGGTGCCGGAGAGGAGCTCTTTGTTGGCGTGCCTGGAGTACGGGGGGAGAGAGAGTAGCTCTGAGCGTGACTCTGAGCACGGCCCGAGCACTCCACAACGCCCCTGCCTCGTGGGTACGATGGGATGCGGAAAAGAGCACGCGTGATTCTGCTCGAGTGCTTCAGTTGCGGGGACATGTGCATGTGCATGTGCATGTGCATGTGCATGTGCATGTGCAGGGACATGTGCTCGCCGCATCTAGGCTGCCGGTGCATCTTTGTGCCGCGCACAGACGAGTACGAGACCATCACCGACAGCACGCCCGCCTGCAAGCCGCGCCTCGGGTCAGCAGCCTCGCGGCCCATCTCGACTACGTCTCGGGTGCAACCTCGAGAGAGAGGACATCACCGACCGCACGCCCCCCGACCGCACGCCTGCACTGCGGCGCGGTACGGCAGCAGGTGCTCCGCCAGCCCCACGGCGTCCAGGTCCGCGTCCCCCTCGTCCGCACCGGAGAGGGTCGCGCCTGCGGGACGTGTCGTGGACGTGTCGTGGGCGTGTCGTGGGCGTGTCGTGGGCGTGTCGCGGGCGTGTCGTGGACGTGTCGTGGGCGTGTCGTGGGCGTGTCGGGGGCGTGTCGCGGGCGTGTCGTGGGCGTGTCGCGGGCGTGTCGTGGGCGTGTCGTGGGCGTGTCGCGGACGTGTCGCGGACGTGTCGCGGACGTGTCGTGTCGTGGACGTGTCGCGGACGTGTCGTGGGCGTGTCGTGGGCGTGTCGTGGACGTGTCGTGGACGTGTCTCCGTGTGGGCCTGCGAGGCGTCCCGTGTTGTGCATGCGTCTAGGCGCGTGTCTAGGAGAAGGATCGTGGAGGTGTGTGGAGGGGCGAGGTGTCCAGAGATGTCCTAGACGCGTCGCGCCGTCTGCTGCAAAGTGCTTTGCGCACGCGGCGACTCGGCCGCGCGCCCGCCCCCGCCCCACGAGCCTCGCCCCCGCCGGGAGGAAGGGGCGCGTTAGGTCGGCCCTCTCGTCTGCGGGCGCCTGAAGGCCGGTGACTGCGGCTGCCGCATGCCTGCGCACGAGCCAAGGGTCAGTGTCAGGCCCAGGGCCAGGGTCAGGGTCAGTGTCAGGGGCAAGGTCAGTGTCAGTGTCAGGGGCAGGGCCAGGGGCAGGGCCAGGGTCAGTGTCAGGGGCAAGGTCAGTGTCAGGGTCAGTGTCAGGGGCAGGGCCAGGGTCAGGGTCAGTGTCAGGGGCAGGGCCAGGGTCAGGGGCAGGGGCAGGGGCAAGGTCAGGGTCAGGGTCAGGGCCAGTGTCAGGGGCAGGGCCAGGGTCAGGGTCAGTGTCAGGGGCAAGGCCAGGGTCAGGGTCAGTGTCAGGGCCAGTGTCAGGGGCAGGGCCAGGGTCAGTGTCAGGGTCAGGGTCAGGGCCAGGGCCAGTGTCAGTGCCAGGGGCAAGGTCAGGGTCAGGGTCAGGGCCAGGGTCAGTGTCAGGGCCAGTGTCAGGGGCAGGGCCAGGGTCAGTGTCAGTGTCAGGGGCAAGGCTTGCCGCGCGCCTGCTCACGAGCTGCTCGTCCGCCCCGAAGCCCTCGTACGTCCTCCCCCACCGGCTGTCCCGAGGCGAAGCGACGCAGGGGCCAAAGGCCCAGTTCAGCCCCGCCGCGGCCACCTCGGTCGCCGTCGCGGCGCCCGCCGCGGCGGTCAGGCTCTCGTCGTCTGCGGCGCCGAGCCCGATGTTGTGCGGCAAGACGGTGGCCTGCTCACAAGAGGGCGCGTGGAGAGACGCCGCTCCCAGGCCCCCATCTTGTGCGGCGGGACGGCGAGGCGTTGGTGGCGAGGGCGTTGCCGTGGACGGCGTCGATGCCGAGGAGGAGGGGGACGCGCCGCGGGTGGCGGCTGGCGGCCTCGCGGAGGCGGCGCGCGCGGGCGGCGAGCGACGAGGCCGAGGCGTTGAGCGTGCCTGTGGGGGCATGTCCCGGACGTGTCTCAACGACATGTCGCGGGCAGGACGAGGCGGCGAGCGGCGAGAGCACCCGCAAAGACGACGGCGCCGGCGCCTGCAGACTTGTCGAGCGAGCCATCGAGCACTGCCGTTATGTCCTCGCCCGTCGCGAGCGCGAGGTTGACATCTAGCTGCAGCATCTGGCCGATCCGCTCGCGCAGCGACAGCCGACCGAGGAGCGCCTGCACGCCAGCAGCCTCGCGGTCGACGAAGCGGCGGCTGACGTCGGGATCGAGAGAGGGAACAAGGCGCTTGAGCTCGCTCAGCGTCTGCGTCCAGTCGAGCGGCGCGGAGCGTGAGCAGCTGCTCCAGCCGCACGAAGCCGTCCCGTCCGCCGCCAGCCTCTGCGGCGCTCCGCCGGCGATGCAGTCGCCGCAGGCATCTCGAAAGTCGGTGGCGACGGAGGAGCAGGCCTCCGCCAGCATCACCCGTGGCGACTGCGTAATAAGATAGTTGACGCGGCCACTGCAGGGATAGCAGCCCTCGGAGTCGCACGCCTTGAACGACGCCGCCCGCTGGCAGAGTTCCAAGCCGCACAACAGCATATGTTTTTGTCGATCGATGCACACACGCCGTCACAAAGAATTTCGCCGCAAGCAGTCATGCTCGCCTGTCCTCCTCCCCCATTCCCTCGTTTGGGTTTGTCTGTTTTCTTTCTTTCTTTCTTGTGATGAGAGAGAGTCTGCGGAGACTTACACACGCCACGCACACAAGATCTCGACTGGCGAGGCTACACTCGCGCGTCCGCATCCTGGTCGTCGTCCACCAGCTGCTCCGTCGACTCCCCCACCCGCCGCGCGCCGTACGGAGGCGGCTCGCTAATCTCGCGCTCCCCCCCGCCCGGCGGCGTCGAGACCTCCTCGACGCCGAACGCCTCTGAGATCTCGTCCGCCGCCACCGCCACCGCCTCTGCGCCCGGGTGGGGCAGATCGGCCAGCTCCGCCCCCTTGCCGTCGGCTCTGCGCGAGAGACCGATGAGTCCGACGAGCGCGATGAGCACGCCTGCTCGCGCGGGCGGGGCGAGAGAGTGGGGTCGGGTATGGGCTTGGGGCCGGGGAGGGAAGTGTGGGGCGGAGGGGGGAGGAGAGGGAGGGGGGCAGGGCTGTGGGGGAGGGGGGGGGCTGGGAAGCGGGGGAGGGGTGTGAGAAGAGACTTGAATAGAGGGGTGAGGGCGGTGGGAAGAGGGCGGGCGGGCCGCACCGGCTCCGAAGAGGGAAGGGTAGAGGCCGCAGGTGTCCTGCTTGCACGCCCATGCCTCGTCGGAGAACTCTTTAAAGAAGAGGCCGCTCGTCGTCATGGTTGCGATCATGAGCAGCGACTGGTAGAGAGGCACCTGTGCTCTCCGCAACCTCGGGTCACACCTCGGACGGGGCGGCTGCACTCTCTCGCTGCACGGGCAATCTCGGGCAATCTCGGGCAGTCTCGGGCAATCTCGGGCAGTCTCGGGCAATCTCGGGCAATCTCGGGAAAGCAGCGGACCGCATACTGCACGGGCATGGCGCGGAGGGTGAGGTTGAGCAAGATGAGCTGCATCGGCGCGCAGACGACCAGTCCGAGGATCGAGATGTAAGGGATCTGTGCGAGGGGGGGAGGGGTAAGGGATCTGTGCGAGGGGGGGGAGGGGTAAGGGATCTGTGCGAGGGGGGGAGGGGTAAGGGTGTGTGCGAGGGGGGGAGGGGGCGGGTCAGGCGTGCGTGTGTGTGTGCGCTTGTGCGGGTCTGGGGAGGAGGGGTGAGGGGGGGTGTGGGAGAGGGGGGGCGGTGTGGCGATGATGGAGGGGGGCGCGGGGAGTCGCACCCAGCTGGTCCAGGCCTCGCCCGCCTTTTCACCGTCTTGGGAGATTGTGACCTCCGCGACCTCGGCGACCATCTGACAGGGCGGGAGGGGGAGGGGGGGAGGGGCGGGTGAGCAGAGGCTATATGAGCGCGGGGCGGGCGCCCGTGGGGCGTGCCTTGAGAAAGGTCTGGGAGAAGGCGCCGAACAAGGCTGCGGCGAACCCGTCGCCGACGGCGATGGTCTTTGTGCTCAGGCGGCAGCGCTTGAGGGCGGCGCTGAGGCGGCAGCGCTCTTGGGCGGCGAAGGGAAGGTGCTGCGTCGTGCAAAACACGACGAGGAAGACCCACGCGGTGATGGCGAAGGCGAGGAAGGCGGTCTGTTTGAAGTGCTCTTCCAGTCTGCGGGTGGGTCCGTGAGGAGGGTGAGGCGAGAGACCGCACCCCCGCGTCCGGCGGTGTGGGCGGTGGAGGGCGGATGGGCGGTGCGGTGTCTCACATTTCGGTCGTGATTACCTTCTCCTCCTTGGGGCCGAAGAAGCTCACGAGCGTCACGCCGGCGGTGATGGCGAGGATGAAGACGATCTGCGCGCGCGAGAGAGGCTCCCGCACCTTGCAGACGCCGGTGGCGGCGAGCAGTGCGCTGAACACAATCGTGACGCCGCCGAAGGGCGCGACCATCGCCAGCGGGAGCAGCGCCAGCGCGGCGGGGGCGAGGCCGGCGGCGCTGATAAGGAGCAGCGCGATCCCGAGATAGAGCCACGGGCGTCTCGGGGGAAAGAAAACGGTTTTGCGCTTCTCGGTGTCGGCGCTGTACTTCATGATCATGAGGCTCGCGGCGTTGAAGAGGCAGCCGAGCAGCACGATGCCGATGCCCACAGGCTGGTGCCACGCCGGAGAGTCCTCCGGAGGGGAAAGTGGCGGCGGTGGTAGCGATGGCGGCGGCAGTGACGGCGGCAGTGACGGCGGCGGCAGCATCTGGTGGAAGTCGGGCGTCAGGGTAGAGGCTCCTTGGCTTGAGCTGCTGTCAAAAAATATTACTCACCGGTCTTTTTTCGGCAGCCATTTTTCTTTCTTTATTTTTCCAAGTGGATATCCCTTGGCCGCGCTGGGTAGCGAGGAATGGTGTGACGCGATCCACGCAGGCGTGTTTTCTGACGGCCGACCGTCAGTGCACGGAGTTGCTCCTTCTCCGACTGCCCTGGCTACTCGAGTAGTTCCCGCTTCCCGGGTTCGTCGCCCGAGACCTAGCGCGGGTGGGTTGGAGGAGGGCTCGCTGCAAGGAAGGGCGGTGTAAGAAGCCGATCCCCGTAGTCCGCCCCTACGTACGCGCGGCGTGAGAGCTCTCTCTTCTCTCTCTCAGTGTATGTAGCTCTTACGTACATTCCCGGAGGAGGACTGCTGACGTTTTTTTTGGTACTCTCTCTCTCTCTCTCTCTCTCTCTCTCTCTCTCTCTCTCTCTCTCTCTCTCTCTCTCTCTCTCTCTCTCTCTCTCTCTCTCTCTCTCTCTCTCTCTCCCCCCCCCCCCTCTCGTTTGTTCCGTGTAGGGGGAGACCAGCGTGCAGATACGTGTTTTCTTCTCAATTAATTAACAAAGAAGCAAGGTCTGTGAACACACAACTCATGTAAACACAAACAAAAAAATCACCCCCCGGCGTTCACCAAGACACCAACCAAAACCATAAATAAATAAACCAAGAGTCGTACGGGGTGTGGAGGGTGAGTTGAACAGGGGTTGTGCGCCAAGCCCTCCTGCTCGGCTCCAGCCGGTAGACAAGTCTTGTCATCAACAGAGTAGATGGATCGGACCTCGGGGCCGATGTGACCAAGCGCTGGTAGCGTGGTTTGACCTCTCACCCATGGTCTCACAGTGTGCCGGCAGTCGCCGAGCAGTGTCGCTCACACAAGCCGCAGCACAAGTGACTGAGGGCCAGTGAGGGCGAGCCCATCGCTGTCACAGCTGTGACAGCCGCACAGTAGGCTGTGTCAGCTGTGCAGAGTGTGTGAGCAGCAGAGGAGCTGCTCTCCAGGCTTCTGTCGCAAAGAGCTGCATGCCACCGAAAGCGCTGTCGAGGTTCGCCGAGCGCGGCGCAGGTTGGAGGAAGCCGTCACCGACGAGCGCGTTGGACTTTTCACTCCGGACAAAGACGGGTACACGCACACAAGCCGCGGTCGTGTACCCGTCTTAGCGGCGAGGCGCGGGACCGTCTGTGGCGAAGTGGGTCGCGTCCTCCGATTTTGTTGAACCCAGCATCCACACCCTTTACGGATAGAAACCCAAGACACAGCCACGTGGCATAGGTGAGAGCAGGAGGACAAAGGAGGTCAGCACAACTTCAAGGACGCACGAGCGAAATAAAACGGACACCTCTCTCTACTGTGAGATGGATCTCGGTGCAGGGTTCTTTGTGCTTGTGGGTGTGGACTGTGGTCGGCGACTATACGTGGCTGGGTCCACAGCGATTGTAGGAAATTTGGGGGACCAAATGACGGTCGCGGCCTTCCGACTCGCGCCTCCGCCTCACTGGCACTATTGTAGCCCTGGCCGGTGCGCGTGCAGAGTTGAAGTTCCGGAGTGAAAAGTCGAACGCGTTCTCTCACGGTGACCAAAAAATGTCCACCTCAGAGGCACCTCCGGAGGCAGGCCGCCGCACGCCGGCGACACAGCTCCAGCTGTCGAACTGACCCGCAGCTCCTCTCAGAGCGGGAACTGTGACGAAAGTTGACTGAGGCGGTTGTCAGGAACCACCATACGGATCACATGGTGGCTCTCTCATGACGGGAGACCGCCCGACCACTCCTGGGTGGCACTGCCACCGGTGTCGCTCGACGTCCTGTCGACAGCGTGGTGACAGCGACACAGACCATGTGGGACGCGTCGAGTATCGACCTCTACTGCTTACCCAGTCTTCGAGTGTATCCTGCCTGTGGTCCCACACCCACTGGTGTCCGTCTCAGAGACCGCAGGAGGTCATGAGGGTCGATGGGAGTGCCAACCCCACAATGCCTAAAGACCCAGCCCAGTAGCCCGCGGGGTCTCTCCGCCCCAAAACCATTTTTTAAGCGGCTTACACGTTTGTACTTATAAGCGGGGGGGCCGTGACGGACGGGCGGTCTAGCAGACGGTGGCTCTAGCATCTACACGTATCTCAATCTAGAGAGTAGAGAGTTAGACGCAAGACGGCCGTTGGGTCTTGGGTGTCCGTCCGGATCGACCCGCGTTGCGCGTTGCGTGTCTGGTCAGTTACTCGACGGGATACCGCGGTGCACAGAGAGTGTGTAGGGACATACGTACACGTGTCTTGTCTCTCGGGGCGGACCTCACTTATCTACAGTGGCCTTCACGACGGCAAGGTATGCGATGTTTTGCGAGGTGCCACCTTGCCAGGGCGTGGAGTCCTGGTTCGGCGAGACCTCCACTGCCGAGGGAGGCTTGAAGCCGCCCGCGTAGTGAAAGTAGGAGCCGACGATGTGCACGTGCTCCAGGTCGTTTGTGCGCAGCCAGATGTTGACCGCCTTGGTGGGGAAGCAGCGGTTCGAGAGGGCAAACATCGCTGCGCCGCCCGGCCTGAGCACGCGCCCGACCTCCTTGCAGATCTCGAGCGGCTGAGTGAGGTAGTCGATGCTCACGACGTTGGTCACCACGTCGAAGGAGTTGTCCTCGAACGGAAGCCGCGGGTCAACGTTGAGGTCCTTGACGACGTACTCCGTGACCTGGCCGTTCCTCGCAAGCTCCTCCTCGTTCATGCCCAGCGCGACGCGGCGGCCGGAGGACTCCGCCACGTCGGCCGGGAAGTGGGAGACGTGCGACGCGCAGATGTCGAGGATATCTGGCGCCTCCCACTCGCGAAAGGCGGTCGAGTAGTGCTCGGTCAGGGCCGCCACCGCAGCCTCGTCGACGTGGAAGCAGAAGCGAGGCAGGTCGTAGAAGCGCGTGTCGGTGCTCTCGTCCTGCCGCGCAAAGTCCGCAGCCTCGAACGGAAATTCCGCCGTCCAGTCCGGCCGGGCGAGCACCTCGGCGACGCTCTGCGGCGCGACACAGAGCGAGGTGAGGCGGCGGCAGCGAGGGCGCGGGGCTGCTTGGAAGAGGATACCTTTGCGGAAGCTGGAAAGCCGGGCAGGGTGGGCTTCATGAACTGCGAGAAGAGGTTGAGGCCAGACGCGCACGCGACCAGGGCTGAGAGGCAGAGCGAGCGCATATACACACGGATGTTGCACCGCACCGAAGCCCAAGCGTGCAGTGTCATCAGGCAGTGTCGCGCAACGGTGCCAGGGTTCCGGCTCCTCTGGGGGTCTGCTTCGCCCTTTCCCTGCGAACGCGCACCCCCGGGGGCTAGGGCTCTCTAGCCCGTAACCCGATGCCGATCATCCGGCCCGCTGGGTGCGCTTCTCAGCTCCCCGGCCCTGGATGTGAGGTTAATGACTGCACTCCAAGTGCTGGCCCCTATGCAATAGGTAGGTAGGTCCGGTTTTGACCGCCCCAGAGGGCCCCGCAATAGGTAGGTAGGTGGTGGTGGTGGGGTGGGGGTGGGGGTGGAGGGGGGGGGTTAAAAAAAACCGCTTCGCTCGCGCGGGAGACGGCTAGCCGCGAACGGGCCATGCCAGACGAGTCGCCTGCGGCTGGGACGCCAGCCGAGACGGGTGCGGCGGCGGCGCCCGCGGAGCCTATTCACAGAAGAATTTTTCGCTTCGCTGCGCGGCCCGAGGGCCCCGCAATAGGTAGGTAGGTGGGGCACGGAGCCTGCAGGGAGCCAGGGAGCCTGGCGGTTGGCGCCCGCAATACCAATAGGTACTCGAGTAGGTAGGTAGGGCGTTTTGGCGCGACTCAGTGTGGACAGACCCCCTATCTGGGTAGGAGCCGGAACCCAGTGTCGCCCTATGCTAGCGGAAAGAATTTTAGAACAAAACTCCCTCGGAAAGAATCCGAGGCGGGTCTCTCTCTCTCACAACGGTGTATCCCTCCCTTGGGTTGTCTGCTCCGCTTCTTTCTTTCTTTGACGCGGCCGGTGCTCGTGGAAACATTGGGCGGCATTGCGCCGCCCACCACCCTGCCCTCGTCACACACCGTCGCCGTCCCTGCCCTCGTCACACACCGTGTCCAGTGTAGCGTGTGCGCCCCCTATGGGTGTGATTGAGGAGTCTCCCAACTGGCGCTGGAGTCCCCCTTCGGATGCATCGTGACATCTGACAACTGACTGAATTTCCACTGGTTCGTCCTCCTCTGAGTCATCTTCCCCGTCCTCCTTCCGCTCAGCTCTTCGCTCGGTACGTTCGGTGTGACTCACCCTCCATGCCGTGAACAGGCTCGCTCGAGTTAGCGGTGTGAGCACCCCGCGGTTTTTTCTTGCGCACTCGAATTCTTTCGTGGAGTCAGACGAGTGCCTGACTGAAGGCCTCGCGATGGCCCAGGCAGACGACGGCCTGAGTGCCGTGCTCGCCGAGGAGGAGCCCGCGTCAGACTTGTTCGAGGAGGAGTTCGAGGAGGACGACGACGAGGAGGACGAGAATTCGCGCCACCGCCGCCACAGGGATCGCGAAGCGGTCGCCTCGGAGAACGGAGGCACCCCGGCGCAATCTCCGGCCACCCCGGCTGCCGCGCCGACCGCCGCGCCGGTCGAGGGCAGCGGCTCCGGCGCCACCAGCACCAGTGCCGCCGGCGTCGGCGCCGCCAGCGCCGCCGGCGCGGCGGGTAAGACGCTGTGCTTGCGCTCGCTCCCTCCCGACTTTTCGCCGCGGGAGCTGCGCTGCCTCGTCGGGCTGCTTCCCGGCTTCGAGGACTGTCACCTGGTCGGCCGCGACGGGATCGGCTTCGTGCGCTTCGCCAGCGCCGACGAGGCGAAGGCCGCCTGCTCACTGCTCTCTGCCTTTGTTGTCGATCCGGCAGCAGAGCCGCCCCGGCCGCTGATGGCGGAGGTGGCGAGGCGGGAGCTGGAGAGCCGCGTGCCTCGGCCGCGTCAGCCGCGGAACGGCAGGCCGCCCGTGCCTGCGGCTCCTCTCCTTCCTCACGCGGGCCTCGCGGGTGTGTGAGCTCACCCGCACTGCGCCTCGCACTCCCATCCCCCAGTGCGTCCGAGGGGGAGACGCGAGGGGCCGCCTGTCCCTCGCCCTACCAGTGTGAGGAGACGCTCACCCTGCCCTTGCCTAGTGCCTCGCAGGCAGACCAACCCCCCTCGACCGCCCGCTCTACTACGGCCGGCCGGGCCCAGGGCAAGGGCAAGACTACCAGCGAGCTCGCTTCGCCCCGCCGCCCTACCCGCACCACCACCCGGCCGGCCTGCACGCGCCGCTCCACGCCTCCGCCCCAAACGGCGCCTTGCCCTCGCGCAGAGGGGAGCCGTCGGCGAGCCCTCCCACGACCCTTCTCGCCCCCTTCCGCAGGCTTCCCGCCCCCCGACCGAAAGAGACCGCGGCATGACGAGTCGCTCCCGGACGGGAACAGAGGCGGCCTCTCCCCAAGCCCAACCCCCCCCAACCCAACCACACACGCACTCACCACACACTCACCCCTCTCACCAAGCCCAACCCCCCCCAACCCAACCACACACGCACTCACCACACACTCACCCCTCTCACCAAGCCCAACCCCCCCAACCCAACCACACACGCACCACAGCCCTCAGCGCCCGCCCGCCTCCCGCAGGCTCGCGAGACACGCTCTGCATCCGCGGCTTCGACCCGGCCGCAGGCGGCGGCTGGGTGAGGGAGCTGCTTCAGCGGAGCTGCGTCGGCGCCGCCACCCTCAGTCGACCCTCTCTTTCCCCCGCAAGGACACGCCGGTGACGTGTCCGCGCCACCCCCGGCAGGCCTCGGCTCGGTCAACTTTGTCTCTGCGGGGGGCGGGCACGCGAGGGCAGGCGTCGCCTTCGCTCTCTTCCGCTCGCCGGCCGACGCCGCGCGCGCCATCCCCTTCCTCCGCTCCCAGGCGACAAGACACTTCCCAGACACTTCCCAGACACTTCTCAGACACAGCCCAGGCGACAAGAGACTTCCCAGACACGGCCCAGACACTTCCCAGACACGGACTGGACACTTCCTCCCCCTCCTACGCCCACCCGAGCCGAGTCCTCTCGGTAGCGTGCCGCCGATGCCGCCGCATCTGCCCCCGCCGCGCAGGCTGCGCCCGGCGGCCTCGGCCCTCTGCAGGTCCAGCTCTCCCGCCGCTCGAGTCTGCCCCTTTATCATCAGAAACCCACATCATGCCACTTCAGGTCGAGTTCGCCCGCCGCTCGATGCAGCCCGGCCCCGGAGGAGGAGGAGGAGGAGGAGGAGGAGGAGGAGGAGGAGGCGCAGGCCCGCCGCCGACCCTCGCCGCGCCGCCTCGCGTCGCGTTCAGCGGCGGGCCGGGGCACCGCCGGGCCAGCGGGCCGTACTGAGGACCCCGCCCGGCCCTCTCGGCGTCGGCGGATCGATCCCCTCGACTGCGCGCGAAGAGCCGCGGGCGATGGGCGGGAAACGCGACCCGTCTCTCTCGTCCCTCCGCGCATGGTATGTACGGGAGAGATCTCACGCTTTCTCACAGAAGTCAGAGCGACGTCTCATGCAGGATCTCACATCAGCTATACCGCGCTGACGGGCACCGCGACGGCTTTACCACATCCACAATTTTGACATCTAGAGCCGTACACTCATCAGATCGGTCATCAGCTCTCTAGTGCATCTTACTGGCGTTAGCCGTTACTCGTCTATAAGAATAACGTAAAGTATCGTCCTTCCAAAATCCTGCTCGTGCAGGTGGGGACCCTGTCCTCCTCCCCCATCCCTCGTCTGGGTTTGTCTGTTTTCTTTCTTTCTTTCTGAGCCCGCCCCCTAGTAGCGGAGGAACTTAAAGCCGTAGCTAAACTCTGCGTTGGCGGCTTGGCGCTGACTTGTGGTGCATGGTAAACAAACTCAAAAAATATGTAGACACTGTACTCTGCCATCCCCGCACGAATGCCACCGCGCCGCGTCACGAGCCGCCTGCATCGTCGCCCCCCTCGCCGTCGGCCTTGTTGAAGAAGTCGTCAGCACGCGTCTCCCACACAGGCCGGTGCGAGCCACGCCCTGTCGCGTCGGGCTTTGCGACGTTGACCTTCAGGACGCGCCCAAACAGCTCCGCGCCGTCCATGTTGTCCATCGCGTCCGCCGCGTCTGTTCGCTCATCAAACTGCACAAAGGCGAAGCCGCGGTGCTTCTGTGTGCTCGAGTCCACGGGAAGGTTGACATCCAGCAGCTCGCCAAAGGGCACGAACGCGGCGCGGATGATGTCCGACGTCACGCTCTCCTCGAGGCCACCTGCGCGGCAGGGCGGGCGAGGGCGGGTGGCCGGTGGCGACGGAGACAGCTGCGCCGCGCGCGTGCTGTGTGTTGGGTCGCCGGCGGCTAGGCGCGCGAGTGACGCCGCGGCGGCGCACCGACGTACAGCGTGCGCTTATCGTTGACTTTGCCCTCCATGCCCGGCCAGCAGAAGTAGCCAGGCCGGCGACCCACTCGCCCACCGCCACGAGGAGAAAAATCTCGCCACCCGCCGGCACGGGACTACACCTATTTTGACCGTTCACAACCTGGCCCAGGCGGCCGATTTTGACCTTGACGGCACGCTCGACCTCTTCATCCTCTGCCGGTATACGGGCGTCTTTCTGACACAGGAGGAGGATGGCAGCTGGGTCCGGATGCCGGGCGACTATGGGGAGCTCAACGACCCGGCGCGGAAGGAGGAGGATGACGGCTGGCTCGAGACGTGCTGCGCCGACTACGAGAATTGCTATGCCACGAACGAGATTGCAGCCTACCACCTCGTTGACTTGTGCCTCGCATTGAACGGGCGAAATGCGGGAAACAGGTGGTATGGCGTGACGGCAGTCGACCTCAACAACGACGGCTTCGTCGACCTCATGCCATGCAACACGATCTGCCGGGCCTTTCTCAACGCAGGACATACTCGCAACTCGTACATCGCCTTCAGGCTCGCCGGCACTGCGAGCAACGAGTACGGCATCGGCGCGACGGTGCTCCTGAGCTGGCGCCCCCAGCCCGGCGCCGCCGCGCAGCTGCAGCTGCGCGAGCTTAACTCGGCATCGAGCGGGAGCAACTTGTTCAGCAGCGAAGATCACCGGCTCGTGTTTGGACTCGGCCCCTCGGGCGTGCCGCTGCGCGTAGAGGTCCACCGGCTCGCGTCTACTGGTCGTGTGGGCGCGAGTGGTGACCAGTTGGCCTGCCCTCAGGTCCGCTGGCCCTCGGGCAGAGTTGACATCCTCGACGACGAAGCAGAGCTGCTCGCGCGTGCAAACTCGATGGACGACAGCGTGATCCGGCTCGAGGAGTTGCCACCGTCCCCGCCGCCGCCGCCGCCGCAACTCCCGCCCTCGCCACCGCCGCCCTCTGGGCTGCCGCCGATGTCGCCCCCGCCTCCAGCCCAGCCGCCACTCAGACCCTCGCTCTTGCCGCCGCCGAGTCCGCCGCTGCCGCGTCCACAGCCACCATCGCCGGCGCCGCCGCCACCGCCGCCAGCCTCTTGCATGGCGTTCTGCGCCCGCAAGACCCAACCCTGGCCGGATCGGTGCAAGTGGCCCCGCTGCGCCGGCTGCACGCCGTGCCGCGAGGGCACTTGAGCACTTGAGCACTGGAGATAGGGTCGATACCGCATGGTACGGAAGCAGTGTCGCCCCCCCTCTCCATCGTCTCACTGAGACGTCGGCGGTGATTATTTGTCGGTAATGCAAATGTAGCTCTAGCCGCTTGTGCCCACAAAAAAGAGCAGTATACCTACGACCTCGGTCGGGCTCAGAGACTTAGCACCCCGCCTTGCGAGCCGATCTGCTAGCTCAGCTTTTTGCAGCGATGCGTTGTGTAAGAGCCACGTGCTCGAGTACTCCGAGACCGACAGAGTGCGGGGCACCACCACCAGTGCTGTTCACACAGGTTGAGGGCCCAACTTCAGAATCGTGCTTTTGGGTGAGGTCGAAGAGGGCGGGGTGTTCTTTTGGGCGGGGTTGGGGGAGCGTGCGCTTGTGTTCTTTGGGTGAGGTTGTCGGGGTGAGGTTAGGTTGTCGGTCCTCACCCGAGGAAGCTTAGATTATTCAGTGTATGTAGCTCTTACGAACATACCCGTAGGTGAACTGCTGACAGGGCTTGCGTTATTTATTTATTGGTGACTGACGCTAGCTTGCCTTTCGATTCGTTTGTTCGATGTATGTGAGGGTGGTCCCTGGATTTTATTCCTTTTCTTGGTCGCTGTGACTTCCTCAAGTAAGTGGCTGGTTGCTTGTGTGGGGAGGGTGGGGGTGGCGGGTGGGGGCTGCGGTGATTCCGCGGAGTCGGCTGCAGCTGGTCGGCTGGGCGGCGAGTTGTCACTGCCACCTGTGGCTCCGCCAGGGACTGCACGGCCATCTGTTGCTAACACGCGACAAATGATGTGTGTCATCGCCGCCACGCTGAGCATTGCCGTACCTCACCACTCGCTGGCGCCGGCATCCGTTCGTCACCGCTCGCCGGCACCGCGGCTCTCCGACCCGCCTTCCGCTCCGCTCGGCCACGTTTTTGTGCTTCACGCAGATTTGCGATCGCTCCTCACGGACGCCACGCTGTATCCCACAACCGATCCAGTCGATAGCGGGTGGTTCCCAAACGCTCAGCGTCAGAACGACCCGCCGCCGCTCCCGCCCTTCACGTCGAGGCAGCGGGTGCACCAGCTTCCGGGCACGCCGGCTGGCGCACCTCTAGTTTTCCTCGCCAACGTCGACGGCCGCCTCGAGCCGCAGCGCGACTGCGAGCCTTTCACCGGCCGCCCGCCGCTTGACTGGTTTGTCGACGCTGCCCGCCAGTTCCTGCAGCTGGCCGCGGCTTCGGTCGGCGAGGAGGGCACGCGTGCTCGCTGCCGCCGCGCACAGCCGTTGCTGGCGCTGCCGGTGGTGGGAACGGGCAATGGCGGCGCACGGACAGCCTCAGGGAGGATGATCTCTCGCCTGCTTGAGGTGCTGTACGACTTCACCGCGGCACGAAAACCGACGACGCGTCGTCGAGGGGGCGAGTGAGTCGCTGCCAACATGACGATGGTGTCCAGGTAGGTGCACGACATCGACGTCGCGCTCGTCGTCAAAGGCGAGCGGCGCTTCTCGGCGGCGCAGGCCATCCCGGCGCGCGGGTCTTACTGCCAACGACACATTGATCCGATTCTTACTCTCTCTGCGGCACAAGGCGCTCCGCCGGCAGATGGCGCCGGCGTGGGAGGACACCTTGGGCGCGCGGCTTTGCGGCGCGGCGCTCGAGCTGGCGCAGCGGGCAACAGCCGACGAGCTGACCCTATTTATCGGCGCGGGTGTGTCGGTGGGCGCTGGCTTGCCGGCGTGGCAGGAGCTCCTCACGTCGCTCGCCGAGCGGGACGACGTGCCGCTCGGGCCTGGGGAGGTGCTGCAGCTCAAGAGGCTGGACCTGCCCGACCAGGCGTGTGAACTAGCGCCAGTCCTGCACCTCCCACCTCGGCTCATCTCGGCGAATCTCGACCTGCGCCAGGCATCGGTCCTCTGCTCGCGCCTCGGCGCCGCAGAGCTCTCTTCGGGCAGGCGGCGCAGCCGAGGCGCGGACGTAGCTGCACTCCTAGCAGAAGCAGCACCAGCCCCTCCCCACGCCGTCTCGCCTTACCGCCGCTCTCTCCTCCAGGCGCACCCGCGCTCTCCACTGGCGCCGCCGGGCCGGCGATGAAGGCGGGCGAGGCGGCGCTGCAGCGGCCCCCGCCGCCGAGGGGCTCTCCGCGAGCGAGTGGAGGCCTCCCCGACCCTTCTCGGAACCTTCGCGTAGGCTCGTCGCCGAGGAGCTCTCCGCCGAGCTCCACTCCCTCGCCCACGGGCTGCTCGCAGGCCTGCGCCTCGCCAGGTCGCCCCACCGCCACTTCCAACGAGGTCATCGCTCACTCACTCCTTGCGGCTAGGCCTGCCTGTCGAGGCGGTGGTGACCACAAACTACGACGAGCTCTTCGAGGCGGCTTGGCGCGGCGCCGCCTCCGACTTCAAGGTCCTTCTCCAAGAGGCTGTGTCCTGGCCGTGTCCCGAGACATGTCCGAGACGTGTCCGAGACATGCCCCGCAGGTGCTGCCCTACGAGGCGGACGCGCGCTCCCGCTTCGTGCTCAAGCTGCACGGCGACTTGCGCCGGCCGCAGGATATCGTGCTCACGCGCGCGCAGCTGAGCGGCGCGAGAGAGCAGCGCGCCGCGCTGTCGGGGGTCGTGCAGGGCCCGCTGATGACGAAGCACCTCTGCTCTGCTTCAGCACCTCTAGATACCCCACAGGTCGTGCAGGGCCTGCTGATGACGAAGCACCTCTGCTTCGTCGGCTTCTCGCTGCAGGACCCGAACTTCTCCGAGGTTGCCCGAGACCGAGACTAGGTTACGCGAGAGCACAGAGACGGTCCGCGCCATCCCTTCTCTGAACCGTCCTGCAGGTTGCAGAGACCGTCCGCGCCACTCTCACGGGCGACTCGAGCACCGCGTCGCGCAACCTCTTTGGTTCGCTCCTCTCGCTCCACAACCGGCCCCTTCCCGGGCTGCGGCAGTCACTGCCAATGACTAGCCGCCAAGACCTGATGAGGAGTGACTAGGCCCTTCCTCGCCGAGCTGTGGCCCGACGTGCAGCAGGTGAGGGCATGGCCATGGTAAGGGCATGGCCGTTGGAGACGCCCGCCCCCTCCCGATGCTGGTGTATGGTAGTAGTAGTTACTGTCGGGTGGAGAGGCGCACTTCGCTCTTCCTAGGTCCCGATGGACATGGCCGATGCCTCCGGACCCGACCGGCTCTCCAGCACGACATGCGCCGAACTCATGGAACCGTCCCTCAAAACCTTCTGGGACCCTCTCTGTAGGCTCTCCAGCGCGCAGTGTGCCCGCCGGCTCGACATTTTTCTTGACAAGGTCTCCCTCGACGCGTCGACTCCGACACGCCACCTCCTCGACCCGAACTTTTCGGGCGTCTTCGACAAGCAGCAGCGCGAGCTGCGCGAGGCGAGATCTGCCGAGATCTGTGCCGAGGTGAGGACCTCCACAACTCGTCGACGCGTGATTCCGTGACGTGCGACTGGGGTGCAGGCGTTGCTGCTCTTCGAGGCGGAGCTCGCCAGCCGGCCCGACGCGCGCGCGGCAGCCGGCTTCGAGGCCGTCTCGGCGCTGCTGCGCGGGTTGGGCTTGCCGGCTGACTCGCCCGCACTGGCGGAACCAGACGTGCTGCAGCCGGACGAGGAAGGGGGGAATGGCTAACTCCCGGTATAGTAGGTAACTGTAGCAGCAGGCACACAGCGTGTGTGTTGACACCCAATACATCGACGACGTGTGCAAAAACACAGACCGTCCACCCCCCCGCCCCTGGGAATGGCTCCGCCGCATCCCCGTCGCGTCCTCATTCTCAACGCGCCCTGCAACATACCTCATACGGCTTTTTGCCTTTGGAGACGTGCTCTCTTCGCCTACATAATGGCTACAAGCTGCAAACAACCCCTTGCGAGGGGCGGAATGGATGCGGTCATCGTGACAACATACGCCACTCAAGCCACTCAGAGCCTCGCCCTCGATGTGCACGCCTTCAAGGGCTTCGACCCTGCAGACCCTCCCGCTCGAGGTGCGGGCGCGCCGGCTGGGCGCCAGGAGCGGGCCGGAGTTCGCAGCGCGCACCGAGAATGAGCTGCAGGCGCTTCGCCAAGCTGGAGCTGCCGGAGAGCGTGCTGCAGCTGTGCCGAAACCGGCCCTTCGACATCGCAATCCAAGCTCCGATCATGTACGACCACGACGTGAACTGGGAGGATTTCAGCGCCTTCGTCACATGCGCCTCAACGGACGGCGCCGCAGACCCAGGCCCCACAGTCCGCGCCCCACGTGGGCGCGCACAAGCCACAACAATCAACACAATCAATGCAACACAATCAACACATCGCACACGCACGACGTCGACGTAAAGCTAGGAGACGCAGAGGGCGGCATGCTGTATGATACATACAGGACAGCCTCAGTCGACATGTGTGAGATTCGTACACAGACATGATAGCCGTGAGTGCTTCAAAAGCCGAGCACGTTGGCCATCAGCGCCGGGTCCGAGTTAGCGAAGGACTTCTTGGAGCTCTGGTCTCGCTCCTTCTCGGCCTGATTCCCGTGAGAGTGGTTCGCAGGTTTCGCGGCCGCCGGCGTGATCAGCACCGCTTCGACTCCGTCACCTCGACTCGCAGGTGGCTTTCGTGTGGGCGTGCCAAAGTCGGTCGGCGGCCGGCGCAAGAGGGTCGGGCTCTCCGAGCGTGGCGACGGCGGCAGCGACGTGGGAGGCGAGAACGGAAGCCACGCCTCTTCGCCTGCTGAAGCGCGAGTGAACCCTCGCGCTCTCGCCGCAGCGACCTCGATCGCTGCGACCCGGCTTGCCGGCGAGCCGGCCTCCGCGTTGCGGTTCGCGGGGAGAGTCTCCGCGGTGAATGAAGCAGCGGGCGCAACTGATGACATGAAGCGATGGTCAAACAGTGGGGCCGTCCGCCCCCTATAAAAACCGCGGCACCGGGACACAAGTGGATTCTCTCTCGAGGTCTCGAGGTCACGGTGTCCCGCAGCGGTCATTCCAAAGGGACACTCATGAACGGGGTTATTCTCTCCCCCCCCTGCTGAAACCACAAAATCCGCGACAGAGAACACAAAATATCAATAGGCTGGTACCACAAGGGTGTCGAGGGGTGTTCCGTGGCAGCGCCTAGCGAGTTCATCTCGCCAGATGGCGCAGCAGAATCTCGTGGCACGCCGCGTGGCCCGCGTGGGGCGCGCACGCCACCGAAGCGCCGAGGCAGAGCTCCAGCGGCGTGCGGCCGCAGCCGTCCGGCGCGGCTGGCGCGGCGCCCGCCGCGAGCAGCATCCGCGCGCTGGCGGCCTCGCCGCGCGCGGCCGCCAGGTGGAGGGGGGCGCTGCCGTCCGCCCCGCCGATGGCGGACACGTCGGCGGAGGCGGCGATGAGCGTCGCGAGGAGGTCGGTCGCGCCGAGGGCGGCGGCGTGGTGGAGCAGCGTCTGTCCGTCAGCCGCGGCGGCGCGCGCGTCGCACCGGTGGCTGAGGCAGAGTCCCGCGGCCTGCAGCAGCATCGGCGGTGAGTGGCCGCCGCCCCCTCCGCCTCCGCCTCCGCCTCCGGCCGTCCCCTCCGCGAAGAGCGGCGCCGGCCGGGCCGACTGCAGTGCGAGCAGCGCCGGAGTGCACCCGTCCGCGTCCCGCGCGTCGAGCGCCTCTTTCCCGCCGTCGGCCGCCAACAAATGAGCCATCACGGCGATCGCACCGGCCTCCGCCGCGGCGTGCAGCGGCGTGCGGCCGCGGCCGTCGCGCGCGGTCGGACTCGCGCGCGCGTCGAGCAGCCGCGCCGCGCACGAGGCGAGCCCTCGCGCCGCGCAGCAGTGCAGCGCCGTCCTGCCGAGAGGCCCGGCCGCGCTCACGTCCGACAGCGGCACCAGCGCCAGTGCGGCGTCGACGTGGCACGCCTCGAGCGCAGCCATGAGCGGCGTGCGCCCGTGCGCGTCGGCGAAGCGCGAATCCATCCCGTGCGCCAGCAGCAAGACGAGGCAGTCGGTCGAGCCCCTCTCCGCAGACTGGTGCAGCGCCGACCAAGCGTCGCCGCCCGCGGCGTCTCCGCCTCCCGAGGCAGCTGGCTCGTTATCGCCGCCGGCACTGATCGCATCACCACTGCCGCCGCCGCTGCCACCGCCGCCGTCGCCGCCAGCACCACCTCTACCGCCGCCGCCGCCGCCGCCGCCGCCGCCGCCGCCGCCGCCCGCCGTTGCAATCACCACCGCCCTCGCCGCCTCGACACCGCCGCCATAGTCGGGCAGCGGCGCCGGTGCCGGTGTGGCAGCTGCCGCCGGTGCGGCGAGCTGGAGGGAGCCCGGCGAGCAGCGCTGGAGGAGCAGCGAGAGAGCCTTCGAGTCGTCCACGCGCACCGCCTCCTCGACCCTCCGGCGCAGCACAGAGGGCGCGGCGTCGGCGACGGCCAGCTCGGCGCGGCGCTGCTCGCGCGCAAGCCAGGTGGAGATCGCGGGGCGCGGCTCCGCCTCCAGGCCACGCTCGTAGTGCCAGAACGCGCGCCCAAAGTCGGAGAGCAGGTAGAGGGCCCGCCCGCGCGCAAAGTGCGCCTTGGCGTGGCCGGGCTCGAGCCGCAAGCACGACGCGGCGTCGTGCGCCGCCTAGGAAAGGGCGCCAAGGACGTGTGATGGACGCGGGACGGCCCCTCCCAAGCGCGGGACGGCCCCTCCCAAGCGCGAGAGTGTCCTCAGCGTGGAGTCCGAGCGCCAGCAAGCGCGAGGCGCGGGCGTAGTAGGCCGCCGCGTCGTCCGCGCTGCTCCGCACGGCGTCGGACAGGGCCGTCAGCGACTTGGCTTCGGCGGCGGCGGACGCGCCCGCGCCGCCGTCGCCCGCGCGCGCCGCCGCCTCGAACAGGAGGCAGACGCCCTCCGCGCCGTCGGCCGCGCCGCTGCCGCACTCCGCCTCCGCCTCGTCGGCGTCGGCGAGGTGCCACTCCGAGTCGCTCCGCTGCAGCGTCGGCCCGGCGGCAGCACCCTCCGCCGCCTCGCCCTCTGCAGGCGGCGCGCCGGGCATCCGACCAAGCAGCCGCACGCGCACCGCCCACAGCGCATCCTCCCACAGTAGCCTGCCGCCTTCGGTGCCGCCACCGCAGCCCGTGGCGGCGAGCGTGCGCGCATCAAACAGCGCGGGCGGCGGCGGCGGCGGCGGGAGCGCGCTCAGGATGGGCGCGACGGCGGCGGCCGCCTCTCTCCAAGCCGCCTCGCCCACCCTCGCCTGAATGCCGGCGGGCACCCAAGCCCACACGCGCTGCGAGCCGCTGCGGCGGCCACCCGGCTCGGTGGGCAATGCGCGCGCTCCACCTGGCGGCGCCGCGGACTCGCCCGTCTCGAGGAGGATCCGCGTGTCCGTCTCGTCGAGCAGCGCCACGCCCCACGCGTCGAGGCTCGACTCGGCGGAGCCGTCCATCTCGCGCAACAAGCTGCCGCCCCAGAGCTGGGCGGCCGCCGCCGCGGCCTCCGCCTCCGACGCAGGCGGCGGCGCTGCCGCCGCCTCGGCGGCGCGCGGCTCGGGTGGTCGCCGCCGGGCGCTCGCGGGGCTCTGCTGATCGCTGCCGGCCGCGGCCGCATCGCCCCGGCTCGCCTCGAGCGCGGCGCGAGCCGCTGCCACCGCCGCGACACCGCCGTTGGCCCAGCGTGCCTCCCCGTCGGCTGGCCGCAAGCGGACGGCCGTCACGACCTGCTCCACCGCTCCGCCCCCGCCGCCCGCGCCGCCCGCGCCGCCCGCGCCGCCCGCGCCCTTCGCGCCTCGCGCGTCAGTGAGAGGCGACGTGGCGGCAGCAGCGGAGGGCGCGGCGGCGCACCCCGCGGCAGCGGCCACCTCGGACGCCACCGCCCGGACCTCGGAGACCGCCTCGGCAACCTCGGACGCCGCTGCGGCGAGCTCTGCCGTGGCGACAGAGGCGGTGACGGAGGCGGCAGACGCGACGGCGGCGACCGCGGCGGCGGCAAACGCCCGAGCGCCAGCGCTGGCGTTGTTTGGAGCGTCGCCGCCTCCTCCTGGCGGAGCCGCGGGCTGCTGCTGCTGACGCGGCGGCCGCGGCGATCCCACGCCACAGAGGTCCTCCGCATCGGTGCGCCCGCGTGCTGCCTCCTTGGCCTTCGCCTCGCCAATCCCGCCGGCCGAGTCGCCGCCGTCCGTGCGGCGAGCCGTGGCGCCGCTCGCACCGCCGCCTGCGCCGCCCGCGCCCGCGCCCGCGCCAGCGCCAGCGCCAGCGCCACCGCCACCGCCGGCCTTGCCACGTGCGCCGGTGCTCGCAGCGGCTCTGCCGGCAGATGGCGTAGAGTCGCGCCGGAAGCGGATCGCGAGACCGCGCAGCTCGACGCGGCGGCGGCGCGGCGGCGCGTCGTCCGAGACAAAGCCGGGCCTAGACGGGGGCGGCGCAGTGAGGGCCGCGCCCTCTCTGTGCGTGCTGCTTGCGTATTGTGTGTGCGCTGCGTGCGCTGCGTGCGTGCGTGCGTGCGTGCATGTGCGTGTGCGGCCGGTGTGCGTGTGCTTCGCGCGCCTCCAGTGTGCGTCCGCAGGGTGGGACGAGGCGCGCAGCACGTGGAGAGAGAGCGTCCCGGCGCCGGAGCCGCCCGCGGCAAGGTGCGCGCACCCGCCGGGCGCCCCGCCGAGCGGCGGCGAGGGCAGCCGTGTCTCGAGCGCCAGCAGTGCGCCGTCCACCTCAATGGCGATGTTGCTGAGCACAAGCGCAGCGATCCGCTCAAAGTAGCGGCTGAGGGTCCCTCCGCCACCCGTGCTGCCGCCACCCGTGCTGCCGCCGCCGCCGGCGGCGGCGCCACAGGCGGTGCCGCCGCCGCAGTCGCCGCCGCTGCTCGAACTGAACTCCGCACCCTGCATGGCTTCGTTGGCGGCGGCGGCAGTGGCAGTGGCCCTCTCGCCGGCGTCGGCTGGCTGCGGAGAGTCGTCCGACCGCTGCACTCGCAGCTCGAGGCCCTCAATCTTGATCATGACGGGGACCGACCGGAGCGCGTGCCAAGGCACGATCAACCGAATCCGACGCACTCGACCCGCCACCACTCTGAGCGCAAGCGAGGCCAGCGCATCGGGCCGCACGCTAACGCCGTCGAGTACGCCTTCGCCCTCCCAAATGGAGAAGGAGATGCCGTCGCGAGGCACGGCGACAAACTGGCCCAGGCTGCGGCTGAGTATGTCGTGCACATACTCCTCGAGCCCGAACATCGCAGCGCAAGAGGGCAGCCGATCCGGCCGCTAGAATTTTAGGAGTGGTTTTTTCTTTTTAACATCGTTTTTTCTTTCGAGAGCCACATTTCGGGACAGTAGTCAGTACGAGCGGGCCGATGTGAGTTGAGTGACATTCATTCCACATTCGGAACAGGCGAAAGAGACATAAGTGTGTATATATGTACGATATACGGCGGGCGGGGCAGGGGGCGGGGACGGGGTACGTCGGGGATTTGAGTTCCTCGGGGCTGGCCGGCCGACCTCGTTCGCGCTTCAGAGTGCTGGGGCCCGCTCGCCACGCTCTTCGGGTCACGAGCTCTCACGGGTCTCCCCCGTACCTCCACCCGACCCACCGCCCACGCCGCCGCCGCCCGCCCCGCCGTCACCCTCCTCGGCCGACCACGACGCCCTCGCCAACGGCGCATCCTCGCCGAAGGAGCCGCGCACCCGCTCGAGCGCGCGGCGGGAGAGGGGCGAGACCCACGCGCAGGTGGACGGCGGCGCAGCAGCCTCAGTCGTCGTCGAGGCCGCACAGAAGCGCTGGAAGGAGCGGACGCGGCCGCCGCCCGTGACCTCCCAGAGCTGGTGCATGATCACCTCCTGGCCGCCCGTGGGCTGCTCGCCGTTGAGGAGGGTTGGCGTGTGGCGGATCTGGACGGCCACCGAGCCGTCGAGGTTCTCGAGCACGTAGTCGATGTGGTACGCGCTCGTGTTGTACTTGGAGAAGATGGCGCGGTCCCACATGAGAAAGTACTTGATGCTCGGGATTTGGAACCTGCTCACAGGGCGCATCCACGACACACGTCAACAGCGGCCGCCTTGATGTGGGGTGGCGAGTCTCCGCGTGGGCGAGAGTGGGCACACCTCCTCGCCGGCGTGGCCGCCCCCTCGATGGAGAGCTCGATGGAGGCGAAGGCGTTGGGCTCGAACATGACTTCTGCCATCTGAAACAGAGTCGGGAGGCGCTGTGCGTGAGCGCGCGGCGGACGTGGTGCTGGGTATGGGGCGTAGGCGAGAGGGCGAGAGTGTGAGCGCTCGCCGTCTCGCCGCTCGCGGTCCGGAACAGGCCGGTCAGCCAGTGGTTGAGCACACGCTCCACGACCGGCACAGGAGCCTCGCCGAGCGGGCGGTCGATGATGCTGCGCCTGCGCTTGCTCCTGCGCCGCAGCTCCTCCGTCGCGATGGAGGCGAGGTGGTCGAGTGCGCCCGAGCTCGTCGGCGTCGACTTGCCCGGCAGGTCTTCGTCGCCGTCGCCCACGCACGGATCAGGCTTGGAGCACAGAGCCGCGTAGCGTGCGACGCACTTGCTCCACTCCTCGCGGCGTGCCGTCGAATTGCCCCACCCTTGCGGGATCGCGATCGTCCGTTCCATCATTCGCTTGCGCCTTACTGCTCGCCTGTTGGACCTGCTCTAGAATTCCTATATGAATATGAGTCGCCGTGACCTACCTGGCGGGTGACCTTGTTGCCATTCGGGTGCTGGGTGCCCCTGGGAGGACGTCTGCAAGCCCCAGGCGCCTCACTGTCACAACAACAACAGCTGTCTAACACAGGCCTCATCTTTGTGTCGTGGGTGGCTGCGCATTTTTTGCCACCCATCACCCTCATGGTCACCATTCAACTCGGCAGAGAAGGCGTATATAGCGGCGCAGCCCCGCCATCTTCTCTGCCGCAGCGTGAGGTGCAGGTTGAGGTGAAGCAGGTCTTAGTCATGAAACGAAGGAGATGCGAGGGGGGGTGACATCACGTGCTGCTGGTTCTCGGGCATGTCACCTCTTCTTCTCCCTCGACGTACATTGCTCTGAGCTCCCCCCCCCTCGCCTTCCTTCCTGACTCGGTGTGTACGATGTCGAATACCGCGATGTGTACGTTGCCGTGCAGTTCAACGACCACTTCTTCCATCTTCTCCGTCAATTTCTGTCCCCTCTCCGCCTCACAGTCAAGGAACTCGGAGGTCGCCTTCCCGATCTGCGTCTCACACTCCTCTAGTAGCGCTTTCCGTCTGTCGCTGTTGGAGAGGTCCGGCGTGTCAATCGTCTGTAGATGGCTGCTGAGGCATTCCTGTGTCCAGAATCCCTTCCCCCCCCACTTCCTTGTGTAGGCCGTTTTCAACGTTCCGCTCCATTTCCGAACCGCGTGCGTGATCCGTCTCCACTTTGCTATCTTCCATCGCAGTCTCTCCCTCTGTGACATGGGGGGGCGTCCCCGTCGTTGAGTGTCTTGCTGCCCGCTTCCCTCTTGGTCGCCCCTATCCTCGTCCGTCCCGTCGGGCTGCCCGCCCTTATCCCCTTCCTTTTCTAGTCGCAACTTGTCCTGCGCCTCTTTTATCACGGTATTGGCGTGGTCTGTGAGCGCCTTTGTCATTGCTTTCAGCCTCTCTGCCGGGGTCGCGTCTTGTTGCGTTTGTATCGCTGTGTCGTAGGCTTCCTGCACGGTCTTCGTGAACGCCTCTTCGGCGTCTCGGTCCAACTTCCGGCTGACTCCTTTCGGTCGGTATTCCCGCTCTCCTTCTGGGTCGTCCGCCCCATAGTATTCGACCGCCACGATCTCATGGTCTTTCCCGCATACGCCTGGCATGGTGTGTACGCGCCCCATCACATTCGCTAGCGCCGGGGTGACTATCCAGTTGTCAATTTGCGTGCCCGTCCGGTACGTTGCGTCGTTCGCCATCGCTCTCAAGTCTCGCCCCACTTCGGTCAGCATCCTGTTGAACATCCTGTCCGAGAGAGTCCGTTCCTTTTTGCCTCTGCCTCGTAGGAAGGCTTCCGTCTCGGCGTTGAAGTCCCCACCGATCATATATTCTCCATGGACTTTGTCTAGCTCGTCACTTAAACTCTCCCACGCGTCTTGCGCGGGGTCCTTGGTCTCTGTGTCGCCCGTCCCTCCGCTCGCCGCGACCGTTATCTTAGCCTGCCCCCTCACTGGCATGTAGACTCCTATCTGTGTCCATTCCAGCCCGCTTGCCACGTCCTCCATCTCCACCCTCACGACGCGACCTCTCACCACCTCCTCCCTGGCCACTTCTCCCTTCCCGTCTCTCTTTGCTTGCAGGTGGTCCGGGTCCCACACAATCAGCACCCCCGCTTTGAGCGCGCGCGCGGCCGGGTCTTTGTAAGCTGGGGTCCCGCACGCCTCTATCCCCTGCGTCTCTAGATATTCTATCACTTCGCGCATTTCTTCCTCGCCTAGGTGCGTGTCCGCCAGCGTGGCGAGCCACACCCCTCCTTCTTTTATGTACCTGATGATTTCCGCCAGCTTCTTTGTTGCCTCCCGTCCCGTGTTGCGGATCGGTGCGCTCCCCCTCTCCCTTAGTTCCCGGATCTCCTCCATCGCCCCCTCTATGCTCTCGAGGCCCCCGCCGCATACGTTGAGGGTGGCGAAGTGGGCTTGTTCGTGCCCCTTCTTCCCGGTTGCCCTTTTCTGTTTGCCCTTGCTCATTCCGTTTCCGTGCAGTGCTTTCATGAGCGCGTTCCACTCGGTGATGGGAATGTGCCACGTGTAGGCCGCGGGTATCCCCAGGTGCGCTAAGTCCTCATCGATGAGGGGCCTCATTCCCAGGCGTTGCGCCCGCGTGTCGGCCCTCTCGAGCGGGCTCAAGATGGGTTCGGCTGCGGGTACCCCGTAGAAGGCTAGGTCGGGGTCTAGCTTCCCTCGCTCCTTCCGCCGCGCATTCCGTCGGTGTCGCTTCCACGCCCACACCCTTCTCTTTCTTGCGCGGATCGGGAGGGCGGCGACCTCTGCCCCCGTCCACGCTTCGCATCCCCTTGGCGCTGGGCGCCGGGCACGGCGTTTTCTTTTTCGAGCGCGCCGTCTGGCTTTTTCGCTTCTTTTCTCTCTGCGGGGGGGGTCCTCCGGTTTTGCTCTGCTGCAGCTGTTAGGCGCCTCTGCGGCTGGTGCTGCTCCTGTCACTATTTCACTGTGTCGTGGGGCCGACGTGCGCGGTGGCCTTCCTCGGCCCTTCCTCACGTGACGCACGGCGAGGGCGGCACTCGCCACGGCTGCGAGCGCCCACCCTATCCACCACCTCACTCCGCACAGAGGCGCCAGTAATGACAGCAAACAATTAAATAAAATCCACCCTATATGAGGCGGTGAATCTCCGTCGCTGCGGATCTCGACATCCGTCGTGTCGCGTGCGTTCGCCTCCCCGTTACGCGTCGGCTGGTCCCTGGTTCGAGATCCTGGGGGGGAGGGGGGGGCCTCCTCGGCCTCCTCGGCAGCCTCGGCAGCCTCGACAGCCTCGACAGCCTCGACTGCTTGACGCACGCGACTCGCGCGGCACCCGTCGTTTTGCTCGCCGGGCGGCCCCCACGCCGCCCCGTCTCGCGCTTCCTCGCGTGTTCGGGCCTCGGCGGGCAGCGCCTCGGCTGGTGCTCTCCTTCTCGCTGAATGTGCTGCTGTTGTTTTGCGCACATGGTCTGGCTGCACGGTTCGTTGCTCCCGGGGACCAGAGACCGGTGGTGACCCACCGGTTCGGTACGACCCGCAGCCTACTCCTACTACCGCGCGCGCGCACGCGCGGGCCGCCGCGGGCACGGGCGGGGCGAGCGAGCGCACCATTGTCTCGGTTGGTCGCACGTCGCCTGTTTTGCCCCCATGCAAAGTTGGGCCTTTCCCCGTGGTCAATTTCTTTTCACTCCAATAACCTCACCAACGGCGGCTCAGCGCTGAGAGCCCGAAGGCTTGCCCCCATTTCTGACAGCGCTCGCTGGCCACGTATGTACCCAAATTCAAGCGTCTTTCCACCCTCCGCTCCTCCCGGCGCGCCTTCCTCCTCCACGTTCGACGACCTACCGCCTCCCCTCGTCGACGCTCTCGCTGTGCTCGTCGCCTTGTTTGGCGTCCTGCTCGCGTTTTGCGGTATGTGGGACACATCTCTCGTCCTACGCCGCTGACATACGCCTCACTCTGCGCGTGTCCCCTCCCATACCAGGTCAACGCTTCTACCAGACCGCCCTCGCCCTCTCCGCCGGCGTTTGTGCGGGCGGCGCGACGTGGTACCAGCTCGATGCCACTCTCGTCGCGTCCGGCTCCCTGTCCCCGATGGCGGGCGTGGGCGTCGCGGCGGGCGTGGGCATCGTGGCCCTCGCCGCCGTGGCCGCCTGCTCCCTCCTCGGCTTCGTCTTTGCCTCCGCAAGCGCCGGCTCCACCACCGTCGCAATCGCGCTGCACGTCGCGTCGCCTTCCCCTCCTGAGCCGGTCATCCTCACCGCCGTGGCGGGCCTCCTCGCGGCGGCGCTCGCCCTGCTCGTGCGCGCCTGCAGCCGGCAGGATGGGGAGGAGCCGAGCTCGCTCCTCGGCTGCTGCCGCCTCTCGAAATCGAGAGGCGATCGCCGCCGCCCCGCCCTGCCCCGCCGCCCCTCACCACTACACACGCTGCGCGCGGAGAGAAGTGTTTCACCTCGTCTTGTGCCTCAGGCCGACTCGCCCGCCTCGTCGAGGCGTGCGCGGCTGGCATGAATTAGTCAGGCTATACAGGACGATAGACGTGTGCCACATCGGCCACAGGCGTCGGCCTGCGCTCTGCTGGGAGGCGCTTGCGTCGCCTTTGCCGCCAGCCACTTCCTCCACGCACCCCTCTCTCGCCAAAGAGGCATCCTTCCTCCGCTGTCCACGCTGTTGGATCGCGGACATCTACTTGCTATAGGCGCCCCTCTCGCCGGAGACAGCCTTCGCGCCTCCAAACAACTCCACCGGCTGCAGCAGCGACAGCGGCGAGTGCGTCCCGCCGGCCATCGCCGGGCTCGCCGTCGCCGCCGCCGGCCTCGCCGTGCAGGCGGCCGAGTCGATGAAGTCGTCACTTAGTTGGGGTGGCTTCTACGAGTTGAGTAAGGCTGCCCGCTGCTACGCGCACAGGCGGGCTGCATCTGCTGCCGCCGGTGGGGGGGAGGCCGCGCCTCGAGCCCTGCCTTGGCTGCTGGCGGCGGAGCCTCCGAGTCTTTGCTCCCCGCTAACGGCCTCGCCGCCGCTGCTGCGCCGCTGCCCGGCGGCGCAACGCCTGCCGGCCCGCGGGGGCGGTCGAGCCGAGGGGGTGCGGGCCCTCCCCTAGCTCGAGGTCGCTCTCCTTCGTCAAATGGTTGGTTGATTCCGTTCGTCCGTCGTTGGTCAGGCGGGCTCTCCTTCCTCGAGATCCTCTCCTCCCCCTTCAAAGGGGCGCCGCGGCCGGCGGAGAGCGGCGGGGTCCTCCCTCTCTCCCCCGCCGCTCTCCGCGACGGCGCCTCCTCTGCCTCCCTCTCCGCCCCCCTCTCCCCGGAAGTGGCGCCGCCGCCGCTGGGGACCCGACTCCCAGGGAGTCTGGGGACCCCTCCTCTCGTAGTGGGTGCCCGCCCCTCGCCCGCTCCCCGCTCGACGACGTCCAGGCCCACGTCCAGGCCCACGTCCAGGGCCTCCTACTCCAGTTCCTACTCTGCGCTGGCGAGCCGGCTCCGGCAAAAGTACTTTGGCGACCGCGAAGAAGGGCAACCGGGCCGGCGGCAACACGACCCTGGCTGGTTCATGAAACCAATCGTGAGTTGATTAGATTAGGCCCGGCCGCGGCAACACGTCCGACCCGGGGCTGCCGCCGCCGTCGGTGCACTCAGCGTTCTCGCCAGACTTGTCGACGTGAAGGCGCGCGAGACGTCGCATGTGAGCTCATTAGAATAAGGGCCCCTCGCGGGGCGGACGATGTCGCGAGAGTGCGAGTAGAGCAGTAGATGCCACAGAGCGCGGCGCCGGTCTTGCGCGGGTACAAGAACTCGTGAGCAGCCACAGTGGCTCCGACCAGCTCTCATTCCATGTCTCGCGAGAGAGGACAATAGCCCCTGTCCTTTTCACCACTCGCGAGTGTGGAGAGGCGCGAGCGGCGCGCGCCGTGTGTTGGGACTTGGGTGTATGGCAGACGGATGTGCACACAGTGGGGCGCGAGAGCCGCATGTGGAGAGGCAGCCCCCGCGAGAGCCCGAGAGAGCCCCGAGAGTGTGTGCAGTGTGGAGAGAGCCGAGTGAGTGTGGAGAGAGAGACGGCGCAACCATATTTTGTCATTTGCCGTGTCTGCTCCTTTTTACTCACCCACACATGCACATACACATGTAACTTGTGCATGTTGCATCGGATCGATGCAGAACTTACCAGTTACCTCCCTCCGACCTGGACCCCACGTTGGGCTCCTCCAACGCGACGACCTCGAGCAGCACGTCAGAGTAGTACCGCGGATCGGAGAAGGTGCGCGGGTCCGGGCGGCCCACCCGGTTGTCGAGGAAGTACTCCTCCAGGCGCGCGGCCACGCCTCGCCGCCTCAAAAAGGCGGAGAGTGGCGCCGTGAGCAGCTGACCCGGGTACAGGCCGGCGCCGCGGCCCGTGGCGGCGGTGCGGTCCTGCGCGAGCTGCGAGCCGCCCACCAGCGCGGAGCCGCTGACGACGTACTGCCAGCCGGTGGAGCCTCCGTCCTGCCAGTCGCCCTCGTCGAAGAGGTCCGAGCCCGAGCCGAGGGTCGTCTGCAGCGAGTAGCGCGAGAAGAGGCCCTTGGCTCGCATCGCATCCAGCAGCCTGCCGCAGCCGTCCACCGCCGACTGCAGCGACTGCCCCGACCGCGGCACGCCCGGCCGAGGCGACTCCGGCAGAGGCACGTCGCGCAGAGGCCCGTCGAGCATCGCGTCGCCCATCGCCTGGTAAAAGCACCGCTGCAGCCTCCTCCGCTCCTCCGGCTCGCGCTCGTCCGAGAGCGCGGCGGTCAGCACGCGCCACCGCGCGTACGCCTCGAAGCCAAACAGCGTCGAGTTGGAGAAGTCGCCGGCCGAGGCGGCGGCGATCAGCGACGGAGCGAACCCACGCACGGCGGTCCCGGGCGGTGGCTCTCCCGCCCTGCTCAGGGCGCCGTAGAAGGGCTCGTTCTGCAGCGGTGTCGGCGCTGCCCCGTCCTTGTACAGCAGGACCGCGTCTTGCCTTGCGTTCGGGACCTGAGCCTGGAGCGCGGCGCTCGTGCTCCCGCCGCACCTCGCTGCAACCTCGAGCGGCAAGTCGAGCATCACCCTCGCGAAATCGCGGTCAATCAGCGGCGGCGGGACGGTCGCCTGCGGGAGGGCGCGCGGACGCTGCCACGCCGGCACGACCTCGCCAGCCACCTGCTGCCACACAGAGTCGGCCTGGTCGGCAATCTGGGCGCCACGAACCACCGCTCGGCGAACCACGCTCGACAGGTCGGCGTCCGACGCAGCTGGACGCGGCACTGCGCCAACGCCGAGCGCCAGGAGCCGGAGGGCGGCCTGCCGATCGAGGAGCTGCATCGAGGCGATTGACGAGGCGAGGCGCAGAGCGACGAGGCGATCGGCGAGCAGCGAGAGGCGATCCGCGAGAGCACCGAGAGGCGAGCAGCGGTGAGCGCCTGGCGAGAGAGGCCCCGCCCAGGGTACCCTCTCCGAGGACCCACGCACGCTCTTTCGAGAGGACTGTCGCCGGGGCTCTGCTCCAAGAGACCTCGAGAGAGCGTGCGTGTGCCTCTACTCGCCAGGGTGAGCGCGAACTTGCAGACGGGTGAGAAGAAAAGCAGAGCCCGTGAGCCGTGTTTTTTACTTTCCCTCAGGTGTGGAATCTCACGGCCCCGCGTACGGCGGGCTGCCCGGCGAGCGGTAGCGGTCGAGAGGCGACCGCTTTGCATCCGAGCCGTAATATCGGCCGTTCCCCTCGAGCTCCTCGGAGAAGAGGAGGTGCAGGGCCGACACGGTGCCCTCGTCCGGCGTCTTGGCGCCTGCAAGCTTGGTCGCGAGGAAGCGGACCGCGGCGTTGGGGAGGGGCACCCACCAGGGCAAAAAGCTGCCCATGATGTCGGTTGCGACCATGCCGGGCGAGCACGCATTCACCTTCAGCTCTGGGCGCTCGCGGGCGAGAGCCATCGCGTACGCGTTTAGCAGCGCCTTGCTCAGGCCGTACGCTCCCATCGCAGCGCCAATGCCGTGCGCCTCGAGGTCCGGATTCGCCTCCACCGCCTCGAGGAGGCCGCTGATCTCGCGCCAGGAGACACTCGCGTTGGTGAAGAAGGCAGCCATGTCGGGCGAGGAGCGCGAGACGCAACCGGAAGCGGCGCCCGACGAAATCTGCACGACGCGACCTTCGAGCGGGTCGAGCAGCGGCCCAAACGCGTCGTCCACCCGCTTTGGCCCACGCACGTTTACGTTCAGAATCTCGGCCACCGTCCCTGAAGCGATGCCAGCGTTGTTGACGATGGCGTAGAGCGCCGGATTACCGCAGGATCCCTCCAGCGTTGCTGCAGCAGCACGAACGCTGCCGTCGGAGGAGGTGTCGATCTCGAGCACCGTGAGCCGCGCTTTCCAGTCCGGCCGCTCGGTGATGAGTGCCGCGACTGCATCCTCGCCGCGCGAGGCGCTTCGACAAGCCAGGACGACATGCGTGTCGCCATGGTCGGAGAGGCAGCGGTGGACGATGGCGAGGCCAATGCCTCGGTTCCCGCCCGTGACGAGTACGCGGCGGACCATGTGCGTGGAGGCGGCCCCCTCGGGCCTTGCGTCTCGGTCCCTCTGTTCGCCTCGCGCGCGCCCGCAGCCAAAGAATTTTCGTCCCGCGGAGGTGCGAAAAAGAATTTTCCCGCTTGCGCAGCGCTCTTTCTTTTTTACGTTTGCGCTCCAAGCAGAGTACGAGTCATGACCCGCGACGCTGATCACGAGAGGACTTAGGCTAGGTAGGAAGGTGAAGAACAGCCAGGCTCGGACTGGACACCAGCGCGGTATGGGTGGACGCGGGACAGATGATGACGACACGCACAAGCGACACACAGACACAAACAGGCTCACAAGACACACAGCCAGCTGGCTGCCACACACCCTGAGTTGGCATACACACATAACTCAGGGCCACATCCTCCCTGTCGCCCCCCCAGCCACGGTGCCAAGGACACAAACAAGGGCACAACAACACAACAGACGACAGGAAGTAACATGTGAGACTAGAGCAGGCTTGCTCCGTCTCTAGCAATCTCGTCGCCGGCCGCAAGGCATGGACGAGACCGTGTGTGGGGTCTTGTGAGGTGTCTTGTGAGGTGTCTATGGACGCCCTCCTCACAGGCTAGCGGCCTACTGCTAGCCCTAACTCGCACTCACGGGCGGTGTCAGTTCAATGGGTGAGTGTTTGCGAGCAGAGGCGCGTGTGCTGATTCTAGATCGCACGCCGTGGCATATGACTTGGGAGGCGTGCGACCGCAGCGCACCGTCGTAAGGTCGACGGGCGCGCGTGTCAGCGAGAGCGTTGCGGGCGGAGCCATACCCGACTTTGTCGAGGACGAGCCCCGCGCCACGGTTGCCAGCCGTGCCTTCGCGGGAGTCGCCCCTCGAGCCGCGTCCCGTCGCCACTGTCCCTGAGTGCGTCCCGCCTTGGCGGCACACACTCGACGAGGACAGTCCGGCCGACGGGAACGTGTCGTGCGCCGGCGACGATTGCGGCGTGGTGGGTCTGGGTGTGTGTACGAAGCGACGATGGCACAACCACCGCCCTGCATCGCAGACCGGGCAAGGAGGGGCCTTCTCGTGTTCCGCGGGGAACAGGAGGTCTCCCCCCCTCCCCCGGCCTGACTGAGCAGCGACGGGTGGAAGGCAGCCCCTTCGAGGTTGGCACGACTGTTATTCAGTGTGAGTGACACACACACACACACACACACACACACACACACACACACACACACACACACACACACACACACACACACACACACACACACACACACACACACACACACACACACACACACACACACTGTTATTCACACATTCACACCCGGTCCTTGCACAGGATATCACGCCATGGGGGGGACGAGCTGTACGGTACTCCGTCGGCAGCACCATGCCTCTCGCAGCTGTGAGCGCTGTCAGAGCGGTGTTTGCCTTCGTGTTGCCGCTCCTCGCAGGAGGCCAGCTGCCCGACGACTCCCTCACCCTCCTCGCCGTCGGCGACTGGGGTGGCACGAGCAACGACGAGCCGACGAACGCAAACCAGCTGGCGGTTGCTGGCGCGATGCAGGCCGTTGCTGCAACAAAGCGGCCGCACGCGGTACTCATGATGGGCGACAATTTTTACCGCCACGGCCTGAACTGTGCTGACGATGCCGGCGCGGATTTTGGATATGGCGAGGCGGCTGACGCGCACTACGACGTGGTCGTCGTCGCGTTCAGCGTTGCGCTTCCGAGGGCAATCAGGCGTGGCATGTCGGGAGATGCCGCCTTTGAGCGTACCCTCGCGGAGGCGGTTGCTGTCGACACGACCGCAGCTGGCGAGGCGGCGTCTCCGTCGAACGTGCGAGACATGCGGCTGGGCGCGTGGCAGCAGGGCGGAGAGAAGACGAGCCGGCGGGTCGAGCTCAGCTTGGTCCGCTTTCACCGCGACCCTGAGCAGCGGCGCCCCGCCTCGCTCCTCGCGGCGCTGAATCGCGCGCTGGAGGCGGGTGTCGCCGGCGGGCAAGGAGCGCTCGGCTCCGCCTTTGACGCCAGGTTTGGCGGGAGCGGCTCGTGGCGCATGAGCGGCGTCACGGCGCGGGTTGGCCGGCTGGAGGATCGGCCGTGCAACCAGAAGCACTCTCCGCGCTTCAACGCCACCTTCGAGGAGGTATATCGCGGCCCGGGCCTCGACGGGGCGCGGCGGAGCCCAGCCTGGAGGCCCACTCACCATTCACGACGCACCTCAGAGCGCGTCGCGGGGTCTCAGGTGCCCTTCTACGTGAATGCTGGCAACCACGACTACTATGGCTTCGTGCGGGCGCAAGTCGACTACTCGAACGACCCGCCCGCCGGCGCGTCGGGGCGGTGGAGGCGCCCGGCGGGGCCCATAGCACGACCTACGTGCATGGAGAAGTTCTCCTCACTCTCCCCCCTCTTTTTTAGGTACCCCGTCACGGACGCACGCCCCTCGCACGTCGACGGGTCGCTGTCGACGGCTCTGCTGCACCACTCTCGTAGCCTCCTCTCGGAGTCTTCTCTGAGCCTCCCCGTAGGTCGGTCGAGGCTCCGTGGTACACCTTCAGCCTGCGGCGGGAGAGGGACGGCCTCTCGGTGCTGGTGGTGATGGCCGACGCAGTCAAGTGGGCAGGCCTGTTCTCGCCCGATAGCAGTCGAGTGGTGCGCCCCACCTCACCCGCAGGAGGTTGAGTGTCCTCACGCTGCCTTTGGGGGCAGGCCTGTGCACGCCCTACCGGGGCAGCCTCTCGAGGTGGGGGAAGCAGACGCCGGTGAGCCGCATTCCCTCCGGTTTGCATTGGTGTTACTAGTTAATCTGACCACGCTCTGTCACCGTACCTCAGGTGAGCTGCATCCCTCCCGGCGAGCCGTGCGACAGCGACTGGACGGTGGCGGCGGACGGCACTTTCCACGTCTGCAGCTGCCTCCTCGGGGCGGACGGCGACCTTCACCTGCACCTGCGCCGCTCGGGGCATCTCGGAGCCGCCTCTCGGAGCCCGCTCGGAACCTTCCCTTAGGCGACTACTTTGACCTGCCGTGCTCGGGCCAGCGCACGAGGCGTCGAGGGACGGGTGTGAAAAAACGTTTCTTCACACGCACGAGCCGTGAACAGGCCGCGCGGAGCACGAGAAGGAGAGCGCGAGGGCGCACGAGGAGTGGCTGCTCCGCACGCTCGCCGGTGCAGCGCACGACTGGGTCATCGTCTCGGGCCACTACCCGGTGCGCCTCCGAGACGCCCGCGAGACACACGCACACTCTCACGCCAGTGCGCGGCCTTGGCGAGTCTTGCCCACGACTCGCCTCGCTTGCAGATCTGGTCGGTCGCCGAGCACGGCCCCACGCCCGAGTTGGTGGAGGAGCTGCGGCCGTACCTCTTCCAGCACGGCGTGGCGCTCTACCTCAACGGGCACGACCACAACGCGCGCCCGCCGCTCTGTCGAGCCTCAGCTGTGGCGGCGAGATCCGCCGAGATCGACCTCAGATTGGCGCGAGATTAGGTGCGGCGCAGCCCGTCGACAAAAGACGGTGTGAGCGGCGTCCTTCACCGCTCCAGCTGTGAACTACAGGCGCAGCACATCGTTGAGCCGCGAGCCATCGCGCACCTCGACAAGAGGGGCACCGATTACGCCCCGCCCGCAGACGCACTGCGGTCCAACAAGGCGGCCGTTAGAGATGACCTCTCCCCCCTACCCACACACACCCGTACCTGACCCGCGCTCTCGAGATGTGTGTATGCACATGCATGTGTGCATCGGCTGCAACTACGCTACATGAGGGCCCTGGTCATCACACTCATACAGGCGGAGGACTTCGTCGGCCCGTTCACTGCCGAGTCGATGCACTACGTCACGGTGGGCGCGGGGTCGCCCATCGACCACGACCACCACCACTCCCTCTCCGCATCGGCCCGTCTCCGCCTCCGCGCGGGAGGCCCGACCAGAGAGCTGCCTCGAGCGCGGCGCGTGAGGCTGCGTGTAGGAATGCTGCTCTTCGGAGGCAGACATAGACTCCGTTGCTCCCACGTTGCAAGTGATGGTCGATGGTTCCCCGCTCTAGGTCCCATTCTTCGACGCGGAGGGCTCCTTCGCGCGGGTCGACGTCGTGGACAAGCACACCGCGGTCCGCACGTGCCGGGGAGGGAGGCCGCGGCGTGGCTGCCTTGAGCGTGACGCGAGACTGCTCGTCGCTAGGTTGTGCGGATCCTCGGGTATGGAGGCGCCGAGCTGCACCGCTTCGAGATCGACAACCCGCGCCGCAAGAGCGAGCCGGGCGGCGGCGGCGGCGGCGGCGCGCGCGAGGCGACGGTTGGGGCGTCAGCGACGGACGCGACATTGCTGTACGGTTCGCTCGCGCTCAACGCAGCGCTGCTCCTCGCTTGCATCGCCGGCGGGGCGCACTGGCTGCTGCGGAGGAGGCACGCTCTCTCGTGCGCTCGAGCACACACGCAAACGCATTCTCACTGCTTCCCCACGCGCGCCGAGTCTTTGCTAGGACGTGGAGAATGCGGGAGACAGTCCCGCGCCCATGCTTGTGCATCTTAGGCGGGCAGCGAGGCCGATCATGGTGGACCGCTCATCCTCTGGCAACAAGCCGGTGGAGGTCGACATCGTGGCGATGCCGCCTCGGGTGCTCGTGGAGGCGCGGGAGGCCGCGGCGGCGGCACGCGGCGGCGGCGCGGCGAGCGCGGTGTAGACTCTCGAGCTCTCGACTGTGGTGGGCGTGATATTGGGTCCGGGGTTTTGTGCCCTTTGGCGGCGTGGCGGGCGCGGTGTAGAGCGAGCGCCAGCGGCTGTGGTGGGCGTGATCTTGGGTCCGGGGCTGCTTTGCCCGCTGTCTTTTTAACAACGTTGACCACCCAAGACTGCTTTCAGACGCTTACGCCAATTCCCCTCAACCTGCGCAAATCGTGCAACTCGCGGACCCGAGGAGTCTGGAGCTTCAGCTGGGTACAATCATGCCGCTCTCGGCACAGAAGCAGCGAGCGCGAGCGCCGCGCCGCGCAGCGCGCTGCCGAGGCTCAGGACGCGACTCGCGGGGAGCCCAGACCGTCCGGCCGCGCACCGGTTGGGTACTACTGGGCCCCCGGCCGGGCGAGCCGACAGGCACCTGGCGCAACCTCCTTACCAACGAGGCCATGGATCTTGGAGCAGCAAAGC
Source organism: Emiliania huxleyi CCMP1516 (assembly GCF_000372725.1). NCBI lineage: Eukaryota > Haptophyta > Isochrysidales > Noelaerhabdaceae > Emiliania > Emiliania huxleyi. Next base: position 38,582 of record NW_005199821.1, read on the forward strand.
GCGACACTAAGTACGCGGCTGAGCTGCTCGGGCTACGCCTCGACGTGCCGTGGTCAGTTTGGCACGGCTACGAGGCGGGCGGACGGGAGCCCGGCATCCTATGGAGATATGACGCTGAAGAGCGTACCTTCACGGTGCGCTTCGAAAACGAGCTCGACCTCGACGATCTCGAGGACGTGTCGTGGGCGGAGGTGCTCGGCACTGTGCCCATGGCGGAGTGAGACCCCCGAGAGCGCCGGCGAGCCCGCGATTTTGCATCGGCTGGACGAGCTGCCGCTCGTGCGCGCCCCACGCGGCGCTCAACCGCAAGATGGCGTGTGGCGCATGCGCGGCGGTCTTTGGATAAGCCGGCACGGCATGGCGCTGTACGAGGAGGACGCGGGCGAGAGCGACTCCGCCGATGACGACGAACTTGGCAGCGCGCGGCCAGCCGCGTCGCACACATTCACATCCCACCCTCTTTGCAACCACAGGTTCTGCGTACGCCGCTGGCTGCAGGTTGCAAAGTCACGCCATCGGGCCACGCCCATTATATCTCACCCGCTTTCGCCACACGCCCGTCACCTCGCCCGCCCCGCGCACGCCCGCGCCTCCGTATGCGAGAGAGAGATTTTTATTAACCAACAAGAAATCACGACTCTCACAGTGATTTGGGCTCGGCAGCTTGTTAGCCCTCAGCCGAAGCTGGGGCCGGTCCCGTAGCCGAGAGAGCCCGCGCCGATGAGTTCGACGCGGTCGGGGGGGCCTGCGGAGAGGCCAGCGAGATGGCGATCGCTGTACTTCATGGCGCCCTCAAAGTGGGGCTGGCTGACAAGCCAGAGGTCGATACTCTGGACGACCCATAGGATGCCACGAATGCCTGAAGGAGAGGGAGGCGAGGCCAGAGGCAGGCTCAGCTGCTCTCGGGTGATCCCGCTTTGGAGGCTGAAGGACCCGATGGTCCTGTCACATTCGCGTTCCGAGTCGTGGGGGTAGAAGAATTCGAGTAGAAATCGAGTCAGCACTTCCTTGTAGTACAGCGGACCGCCAGCCAGGCTCGCCGGCAGCATCCGCAGGGAGGCAGCATATGAGGCACCAGTTTTCTGGAGAGCTCAGCAGCTGCGGCCGCGGTGGCGGAGTCGGCCGCGGTTCGAGCGAGCAGCTTTTGGCTGCGGGTTCGAATCGCGGAAGGCTCATGCCCTCGCGGAGCGACGCGGGTCGCGCGGCGTGCGCGTGTGCGAAATGCGACAACAGACGACAGACGACAGACGACAAGGCGACTCACGCGCACTCGAGCCGACGCCGGAGGAGAGTGCGCTCCTCGAAGCTCACCGTGCCATGTGCACAGAGGAGGGCTCGGTGGAGGAGGCGAGAGCGGAGAAGCGTCTGGCGGAGAACGACGAGCGACGTGGATGGGAAATTCAAAGTGAATTTGAGGCCCGGCGAGGCTGCGGGCAGCGGCTGCGCCGGCCCCTCGACCCTCGAGCGAGGCCTCGCCGCGGGGACCTGGTCTACCTTTCGCCTACCTCGACGCAGTCCGAGCCCACCGTCGCCGCCGTCCTCGCCGTCCACAACACCTCCGACCTCATCCCACACCACGTGACTGGCATGGATCTCATGGTCTGGGACCCGGACCGCCTCACCTTCAAACCGAGAGAGCACAGGGAGCACCCGGGGTGCTTGACGCTCTTCCCTCCCTGCTGTGGGAACGGTGCCAACTGCATGCACCTACGCTTCTCTTTTCCAGACTGGCAGTGGCCAGATGGTCGGCCTCTGGATGTCAATCGAGTCCTGAAGCCGATCCCGGCGGCCTTACTCGAGTAGTTGCGAAGATGAGGGAGATGTACGGGCGCGCGCGGGCGGGAAAGATCCTCTCAGACTTTAGAGGCATTGTGGGCGAGGCCGCGGACAAGTCGGGAGATTAGATTATTATGTCTAAATCTTGTCACTTGTGTTGAGCCACACTGTAGCGGGGGGCCCCGCCGGAGGCTGGTTACTGATTTACGACCACGGCGCCTCCGTCGGCTTTCGGCCTGGGCTTGATTCGCGCCATGGTTTCTCAGCTCGACCCCTTCCTCTCTGTCGCCGCGAACTGGTTCGACGAGGCCTTCCTCGACGGCCTCGCGGCACCCAAAATCCCCGCGCCGCTGGACGACGGCAAGTGGATGTTGAAGCCCATAATCGCACCTTCGGACAACGCGGGACCGTTGACGCCGCCGACGCTGCCAGCATCGCCCTTGGGCGGGCCGCCAGTAGAGGACGAGCGACCTCGAGCCGTGGTGGCGATGGCATCGTCGCAGAGGTTCGCCTGGCGGCGCGACGACGGCCGCGTGCCGGACATTCAGTCAAATGCAGCAAGGGGGGGTGCGGGACAGTCGCCGGCGGCAGAGCCTGATGCGGTGACGGCGGTATGGCCCCGGCCGGCGCCGGCGCCCTCTCGGTCGACGGGCCTCGCCGCACCTTGCGGGGACGTGGAGGCCAGTGCGGCCGCGGCTTTTCTGGCGGAGGCCGGCAACGGCGGCGCCGAGCAAGAGGCTGCCCGCACCCCCACCAAGCTGCAGACGGACGCCGGCCTTCGCCTCATGCGCGGGATGCTGCTGCGCACCAACCGCGCCAACCACACGCCGCTCGTCCTCCGCAGCTTTGCCCGCATGGTGTGGGCCCAGATCCGCCGCCTCAGCCAGCAGGAACTCGAACACATCGTCTCTGCCGACGCCCCACAGCCTCGGCCTGCCTGCCTCGCCGCCCGCCCCTTCTTCCCATGCACCGCTTCCTCCCCCCTCGCCGCCGCCACCAGCGTCGACCAACCGTCGCCGCCGCGCCCCATTTCCCCCTCCCGCTTCTTCTCCTACTCCCCTCCCCCGGCTCCGCCCCTGCCGCCGCCGCTCCCACCGTGCGACGGGGCTGGTCGCCGCGGTCAGAGCGCCGAGCAGGGGCCCGGCGGGGCTGTAGAGGCCCGGCGCGTGCGCCCACGCCACTGACCCCCGACTCGGTCTTCGGATCCGAGTGGCTGCGAGCCTCGACTAGCCGCCGAGGTGACGCGCTTCTTCCTGTATTTGGGGGCGCGGGGGTGCTCCTGGCGCCACTTGTTGGGGGCTGGCAGCTCTGCTCATTGCTGTCTATTCCAGCCGCTCGTTTGATCTTTGATGGATGTGGATGTGTAACATGCATGACGTGTACTCCATAAAGGCGCCGGTTCTAGACGTGAACAACGACAATAGAGCAGACATCTCCTGGAGAGATACAGATAGAGGGAGCGGACCCTGAGTTGAGGAAATCCGGGGACGCGACCCACCTCGCCACAGTGCACAGACGGTCCCGCGCCTCGCCGCTATGACGGGCACACGCCCCGCACCGTCCGCTGTGTGCCCGTCTTTGTCCGGATTGAAAAGTCCAACGCGCTCGTCGGTGGCGGCGTCCCCGGATTTCGCCGCGCTCGGCGAACCTCGACAGCGCTTTCGGTGGCATGCAGCTCTTTGCGACAGAAGCCTGGAGAGCAGCTCCTCTGCTGCTCACACACTCTGCACAGTTGACACAGCCTACTGTGCGGCTGCCACAGCTGTGACAGCGATGGGCTCGCCCTCACTGGCCCTCAGTCACTTGTGCTGCGGCTTGTGTGAGCGACACTGCTCGGCGACTGCCGGCACACTGTGAGACCATGGGTGTGAGGTAAAACCACGCTACCAGCGCTTGGTCACATCGGCCCCGAGGTCAGATCCATCTACTCTGTTGATGACAAGACTTGTCTACTGGCTGGAGCCGAGCAGGAGGGCCCAGCGCACAACCCCTGGTCAACTCAGGGTCCACACCCCGTAGGGCGACAACGCGACGGGCAGACCCCGGTCCCCGCGCCCCGCTGCGCCGCTCGGAGTCGGAGCGGGCGTGCACCACACAGCACACAGACATTATCTAGATAAATAAATAAATTAAACGGGCACGCCAAACGAGGGATGGGAGAAGGACAGGGTCCCCACCTGCACGAGCAGGATCTTGTAAGGACGATCAGGGACACATAGGGGAACGGGAGCGGGGAGCGCATCGCGACACGGAGGGGGGCTGGGTAGGGTTCACCCACACGACAGGGTCCCAGGGATTCCGGGATTCCTCTCTCGTATAGGACAGGTTGCACCCGGCGGCACGGGGGCAGGCGCGGGCCTCCTACTGGTTGCGCTCTCCTAGTTCTCCTGCTCCTGACTAATATCTAGAAAAAAGAAAGAAAGAAAACAGACAACCCAAGGGAGGGATGGGAGGACGGCACGCCGCCACCACACAGGGATTTAAGGAGAGGAGTGTGGTGCTAGCCGTCGCCCACCCTAACCCTTGGTCGTCTGCCTCTTTCTATCTCCCTTCGCAGTCCCTCGCCGATTCTCGCTGCAACCTTCATGCCACCTCGCGGTCGTCCCACTCTCGTCGTTCTCCCTCCTGTCGTTTCCTCCTCTGTCGCGTCGCTCTCGTCTGCCTCGTCCTGCGACGCCGCCGCCGCCTGCCGATCCCTTGCTCTCGCGGCTTCTCCCGCCTTTCGGCGCAACTCTGCCCTCCTCGCGGCATATTTTGGCCCCTCGAGTTTATCGAGCTCTCCTCGCGCAAGGACGACTCTTCTGACGCCCACTCCGATCATTTGCCGCCAAGTCATACATATCGTTGCTCAGGTCCAATCTCTCTTCGAACACTTGTACCTCCACCGATGATGTTGGCGCTGGGTCCCCTTCGGGTGCATCGTTACAGCTGACGACGGGATTACCACTGGTGTTTCGTCTTCCTCGGAGTCTTCTTCCCCGGCTTCCCCCCGTTCGGCTCTACGTTCATTACGTTCATCGTGGCTCACCCTCCATGCCGTGAACAGGCGCTTTATCCATCCTATATTCTTCTCTCTCTCCTCTGCCCGTGCCTTGGTCTTGTCGTTGTTTCGCACCCATGTCTAGACGGCGGGGAACGAGAATTCTTTTTCCTCGAAGGCGGAGGAGCTCAATAAATAAATAAATACAACGGACATCCCAAGCTAGGGCTGGGTCGAGGACAGACACGTCCCCACCTTTGCAGGATTTTGCAAAAGCGAGGGGGGAGGGCGCATCGCCGCGCGGAGAGGGCTGGGCACAGGGCACAGGGGATCTCTCTCGCATAGGATATGCACTCGGCGGCACGAGGGCAAGGCTGGGCGTCCTATGTTTGTGCTCCCCCCCGGACCCCTCGCTCTCGGGCACTAACCATCTGACCACTCATCGACGGGGCTTGGCGAGCGGCCGCGCTGCGGGGCAGGGCTGGTGAGGATGGGCTCTGGCCACTCGCCCGTGCGGTTGTAACCGCGCATCAGCCAAGGAGCTCAAGGCTGGCGAGTGGCGCCTCACTTTTTCACAGGGGACCCGTCTGGCTTTCCTGCGCATGCTCGAGCCCCTCGGCGAGGGCTTGTGCACAGAATAGCAGGTGTGGCTCTACTCGCCAGAGCTCAAGGCGGCCGCCCCGCCCCGCGCCGCAGCCCTCTCGCGCCTGCTCACCGCACCGCGCGTGCTCGTAGGGCATCTCGAGGGTGCGGCCAATGAGCACGCGAGGCCGATGCACGACGCCGACCGCGCCAGCGCGCTGCTGCTCCAGCTCGTCCCGGCCGCCGTGTGGTGAGACGGCCTCGGGCCCGAGATGCCGGCCCGAGAAGACTCGAGGAGATGACCCGAGGTGGCCCGAGAAGACTTGAGACGACCCGAGGCTGCTCGAGGTTAGGCGGGCGGAGCGGGCGCTCCTGCGGGGTGAGGTGAGCGAGCCCGTCCTGCGGTCGCTGCTCGAGTTCCACCAGTCGACGGCGGAGCCGCTGTGCCGCGTGTTTGCCTACGCGCTTCCAAGCGAGGTGAGGCTCTAGAGACCTGGAGGCGACGACAGAATTGCCACACAACGCCGGCGCGCTCTCAACTCCACCACGCATACGTAAAGTGCCATGCAAGCGCCACGCTCTACCCCGCCCTGCGTGCGCTCTCCCAGGCTGCGCTGCGGGCGGTGGCGCGGCACGCGCGGCACGGCCTCGTCGAGTGTGGCGCGCGGCGGCGGCCTCTGGGCGGCGCGCCTCGGAGCCCTCCCGGAGCCATGTCGGTCCCTCCCCTAGGCGCGGGGAGCGGCCTCTGGGCGGCGCTGCTCCGCAGGCGTGGCGTCGCCGTCGCCGCCTACGACGCCGTGCCGTGGGTGTGCGAGGCTGGCTTTGGCGAGGTGCAGCGCGGCGGCCCCGAGCGGGTGGGCCGCCATGCGGACGCGTCTCTGCTGCTCTGCTGGCCGCCGCTCGAGGCCTCCGCCTCCGGCAGCAACACGATGGGCGTCCGAGCGCTGCGCGCCATGACGGGCAGAGGCGCGCTCCGCCCGAGCTGTGGTTGCCGGCCGCGCGGCACGCCTCACGCCCCGCTCACGCGCCCTCCCCCGCCGCGGCGCCACACCTCAGGCGCGCTTCTGTACGTCGGCGAGTGGCGCGGCGCCGTCGGCGTCCTCTCTTCGCTGGCGCCTTCCACCGCCGACCACGGGATGGTTGGCGGGCCGCAGCTGCAGGCCGAGGTGGAGCGGCACTGGCGGCTCGCCGAGTCCGTCGCCCTGCCCCGCTGGCCAGGCGTGGGGAGCCCGCAGGCGGGGCACCGCCTCTACGTCTTTACTCGCCGCCAGCCACCGCCCGAGCCCGCGGAGGAGGATGCAGACGCCGCCGCCCCCGCCGCCCCCCCGCCCCCGCCGCCGCCGCCGCCGCCGCCACCGCCGCCGCCTCCGCCGCCGCCTCCGCCGCCGCCTCCGCCGCCGCCGCCGCCTCCGCCGCCCACTCAGCGACAGCCGCCGCCCGTTTCGGATGGCTACGCCGCCCGGCGCGAGAGGCTCTCTCGGCTGCAGGGTGAAGTGGACGCGCCTGGCCGGGAGTGGGCGTGGCTCATCGCCAGCCTGCTGTGGGAAGAAGCTTGCCGCCCAGAGGAGATTTGATGAAATGAAAAGTAATATATATCTTTACTTCCATGTTCCAACACCCGGACGCGCGTTCCCAGGGGCGCCAGGGTGATGGAAGGTTCGACGCACCCCCGGACTGGGCGGAGAAATGAAACATTTCGGAAAACGGTGTGGTCCTATACACCCGCCCACACCGCGACACCCCTCGCACGCGGTCATCTCCGCTCGGTGCATATCCCTAGGGTGGGAGCTTCTCCTCTGAATGCACTCTGAGCCGAACTAGAGCTCGTCGTGGCCGTCGAGGTCGTCGTCGGCACCGAAATCGCCGCCGCCGCCCGGCGCGCCACCCGACTCGCGGTACACCTTGGAGATGATGGGTGAGCACACGTCCTGCACCTCCTTGAGCTTCTCCTCGAAGTCCTCCTTCTCGGCGTCCTGCGGCGCGAGAGAGGAGGGGGGGGTGAGAGGGCGGGCGGCGAGGCGGGTGGCGGGTGGCGGGCGGGCGATCGCCTGGTTGTCGTCGAGCCACTCGTTTGCCTCCTCGATGGCCTTCTCGACCGCCTCCTTGTCCTCGTCGCCAATCTTGTCGGCGACGCCCTTCTCGCCGTCCGAGAGGGTGTTCTTCATCGAGTAGACGTAGTTCTCGAGCGCATTGCGCGCCTCGATCTTCTCGCGCACCTTCTTGTCCTCCTCCGCAAACTCCTCCGCCTCGCTCACCATGCGCTCGATCTCCTCCTGCGACAGCCGCCCCTTGTCGTTTGTGATTGTGATCTTCTCCGACTGCCCCGTCCCCTTGTCCTCTGCGCCGACGTTCAGGATGCCGTTGGCGTCAATCTCGAAGGACACCTCGATCTGCGGCACGCCGCGCGGCGCCGGCGGGATGGAGCCGAGCTCGAACTTGCCGAGCAGGTGGCAGTCCTTGGTCATGGTCCGCTCCCCCTCGAAGACCTGGATCATCACCGCGGGCTGGTTGTCCTGGTAGGTAGAGAAGACCTGCGACTTCTTCGTCGGGATGACGGTGTTGCGCGGGATGAGCTTGGTCATCACGCCGCCCACGGTCTCAATGCCGAGCGTGAGCGGCGTCACGTCGAGCAGCAGCAGGTCCTTCGTCTCCTCTCCGCCCTCGCCGGAGAGGATGCCGCCCTGGACAGCGGCGCCGAAAGCGACAGCCTCGTCGGGGTTGATGCCCTTGTTGGGCTCCTTGCCGTTGAAGAAGTCCTTGAGCAGCTGCTGCACCTTGGGGATGCGGGTGGAGCCGCCGACGAGCACGACCTGTGCAGATGCGTGCGAAGGGATAAACGCCGGGAGGGGGCACAAGGCAGAAGGCAACGGGACGGGGCAGCACCTCGTCGATCTCGCTCTTCTTCAGCTCGGAGTCCTCCATCACCTTGGAGACGGGGGTGAGCGTCTTCTTGAAGAGGTCGATGCAGAGCTCCTCGAAGCGCGCGCGCGTCAGCGTCTCGGAAAAGTCCTGCCCGTCGAAGAGGCCCT
>NW_005199821.1:47048-49509 GCF_000372725.1 Emiliania huxleyi CCMP1516
TCCACGCGAACCTGCGACAAAGCGTGGCGGATGGGTGCGTGGCAATAGGTGCGTGGCGGCCGCCTCGGCCGTGGCGTTGAGGCGCGGGTGCGGCGCGGGCTTCGCTTCCGGGGGCAGGCAGGGGTCGCGGGGTCTGGGAAGGGTTGGGGAAGGGTTGGGGAAGGGTTGGGGAAGGGTTGGGGAAGGGGTCGCCTGGTGCTGCGACGAGAGCGAGCGCTTTGCGCGCTCGACCTCGCGGCGCAGCTTCTGGATGGCGCGCTTGTCCTTGGAGGGGTCGGAGCCGTGCTTGCGCTTGAAGACCTTGAGCATGTGCTGGATGATGCGGTTGTCGAAGTCCTCTCCGCCGAGGTGCGTGTCGCCGGACGTGGCGATGACCTCGAACACGCCGTTGTCGATGGTGAGGAGGGAGACGTCAAACGTGCCGCCGCCGAGGTCGAAGACGAGGATGTTCTTCTCGCCAGACTTCTTGTCGAGGCCGTAGGCGATGGCGGCGGCGGTCGGCTCGTTGATGATGCGCATGACGTTGAGGCCCGCGATGGTGCCCGCATCCTTGGTCGCCTGCCGCTGCGCGTCGTTGAAGTAGGCGGGCACGGTGACGACTGCGCACGGTGAGATGTGGCGGGGTCGGCGAGATGTGGCGGGGTCGGCGAGATGTGGCGGGGAGGGGGTAGGGGGGGGGGGATGCGGCGAGATGCGGCGGGGTGCGACGAGGGTGTGGCCGAGTGCGGCTAGGTGTGCGTGTGGCGAGGTGTGGGGCTTGGGCGGGGAGAGGGGCGGGCGGCGCACCGGCGTTCTTGACGTCCTTGCCGAGGAAGGCCTCGGCCGTCTCCTTCATCTTGATGAGGACCATGGCCGAGATCTCCTCGGGGGAGAAGACCTTCTTGGCGCCCGAGACCTCGACCTCGATCATCGGCTTCCCCTCCTTGGCGACCACGCCGAAGGGCCACAGCTTCATGTCGTGCTGCACCGCCGCGTCCGTAAAACGGCGGCCAATCAACCGCTTGGCGTCGTAGACGGTGTTGGAGGGGTTGAGCGAGGCCTGGTTCTTGGCCGCGTCACCAATCAGCCGCTCGGCGTCCGCGAACGCGACGTACGACGGCGTCACGCGGTTACCCTGGTCGTTGGCGATGATCTCAACCTTGCCATTCTTGTAGACGCCGACGCACGAGTCTTTGCAAAGGGCGGCGCAAGCAGGGTGAGAGGGCCGGCGGCGGAGGGAGGAGGCGCGGGCGCGTCGCGTCACGTAAGCGCGGGCGGGCGGACTGGCTGACTGGCGGGCGGAGGGCCGTGGTCCAGTGCCCGCGGGCCGACTTTGACAGCCTCCGCACAGAGCGCGCGCGCAGAGGGCGGCGCGGGCGGTGTGGGGAGACTCACAGGTGGTCCCAAGGTCGATGCCGATGACCGTGTCGACCTAAGGGGGCGGGACGGCGGGCGTCTAGCCGGCTGGCGGGCCACGCGCCGGCGCGCAAGGGGAGGATTCTCTCAGCGCCGCGGGGTGGTGCCCGCTGGCGCGCTCACCTTCTGCTCGCCCTCCTCGGCGAGGCCGAGAGCCAGCAGCAGCGAGAGCGTGAGGATGCGCAGCATGGTGTCCAAGAGCGCCTACTCGCGTGACGGCGCTGCGTCACAGGCAGGGGGTCAACAGGGGCTAGGCGCCACCGCGGGCGCACGTCTCAAGTCGAGAGCCTTGCACAACACGTGTTCGAGGCTCGCGACAAAAAATACCCCTGCTCCTCAAATCCTTGCTGGGTCGCTGTCCCTTGTCAGGAGCAGGAGAACTAGGAGAGCGCAACCAGTAGGAGGCCCGCGCCTGCCCCCGTGCCGCCGAGTGCAACCTGTCCTACACGAGAGAGGAATCCCGGAATCCCTGTGGGACCCTGTCGTGTGTGTGGACCCTGTTTCTTCTGTTTCAGCCCCCCTCCGTGTCGCGATGCGCTCCCCGCTCCCGTTCCCCTGTGTCCCTGATCGTCCTTCTCCAAGATCCTGCTCGTGCAGGTGGGGACCTTGTCCTCCTCCCATCCCTCGTTTGGTTTGTCTGTTCTCTCTCTCTCTCTCTGCACCTTGGCCAATGTTTAGCGTTTAGGCCCAAAAGCCTCTCGAAAGGACAGACCACAGCAAGTCCGTGGCACTGGCAAGAGGTGAAGAGCCACATCGGCGAACACACCTGCTTGGAGCACTTGGAGTGCAGTCGGTAACCTCACATCCACGGATCCAGGGCCGACCTCTGCTGTTGCTTTCATCTCGCGATCTGCCTCTTGCGTCTTGGGTCTTGCCAAGAGCCAAGAGGCAAGACCTTGAAGTGGTCTTGCGTAAGGAGATTGGCCGCCCGATAGTGCGGTCTGTGTGCTGGGGCCTTTTCTAGATTTCTACATCTCTAGCCGCTCCTCACGTCGACGCACGTGTGTGACCAGTGTGGATGACACGTACACGTACCGCGAAGGAGCGAGGCCGGGGGAAACATTTG
>NW_005199821.1:49609-50875 GCF_000372725.1 Emiliania huxleyi CCMP1516
CTCCTGTCCACGTGGCGTGGTGAGGGACTCCGGAAACAAAGCCCATGCATGGGCTTTCAGGAGTCATGGGCTTTCCGGAGTCCCTCACCACGCATGTGCATGTGCATGTGCATGTGCATGTGCATGTGCATGCAGCCTCCCTCCTCAAAGGCGTGCGTGGACGCCGCCGCTTGCCCATTTTTGAACGCCGTGAAGAAGTTAACTTTGGTCATCATGCGTCATGGATGGACACTGATATAAGTCAGCCCCGGTCGGGAATTTCTTCCTCTGACCGAAAGGAACGTTTCTAAATTCTTCCTTTGCCCGAGAGACGCTAGAACTCGTCCGTTCCCCGCGACGTGCGTCCCAGCGAGCGAGACATAACAAAGCAATGAGCCATCGCAGCGAGAGGAGCGACAAGAGCGATGGCACGAGCGCGCCGCCGCCGCGTCCCGCCGCGCCACAGGCGCCGTCTCTGATGTCGAGGCTGAACCACGGCACGACGAGGTCGGGGAGCAACGTACGGAGCAGCGTGCTGAGCGTGCGTGTCCCCTCGCCTCCTGCGGCACGGAGCCGGAAGCCTCCTCCTCGCCCCTCGGCCGGCATAGCCAGCTCCTCCGCGCAGCGCAACCGGGCGAGGGGCCGCCTGCGACTCCCCCCGCCGCCCGAGGGCTCCTTCACGGCCGAGGGGCCGCAGCTCTCCTCGCTGCGGGAGGACGAGCAGGTCTCGCTGCCCTACCCTTCTGCGGACTGGGAGAGCGAGTCGGGCAAGGAGGCGTGGGCGGCGAGAGGGAGGCGGGTCATGGTGGCCTTCTTGCTGTCGGCGCCGCTCCTGCTCACGCTGCTGCTCCCAAAGTCGATTGACGAGCAGCACAAGCTCAACCACGCGACCGTGGCGGCGGCCAACTACATTGGCGACGCCTCGTTTGCGCTGACCGGATCGCTAGCGGCGGGCATGGAGGGGATGGACCTGCTCGGATGCATCATCGTCGGCTTCATCACCGCCCTCGGCGGCGGCACGCTCCGCGAATTGTTCCTTGGCAAGACGCCCATCTTTTGGCTGCACGACGAGGCGGCCGCCTAGCACCGCCGCTCGCAGCTCCTGGCACCTCTCGCCAGCACACCCCTCCTCCCAGCTTAACCCCCTCCCCACAGGCGGCTTGCCGGAGCGAGTACTTTTTGTGCGTCGGCACGTCGACGCTCGCCTTTTTCCTCTGGCCCTCGCTCTCGCGGTGGCGCTGCCACTCGCTTCCTTCCCTGCCCTTCCCGGCCCCGCCCCCGCCCCTC
>NW_005199821.1:52903-54495 GCF_000372725.1 Emiliania huxleyi CCMP1516
GAGGACCATGGCCGAGATCTCCTCGGGGGAGAAGACCTTCTTGGCGCCCGAGACCTCGACCTCGATCATCGGCTTCCCCTCCTTGGCGACCACGCCGAAGGGCCACAGCTTCATGTCGTGCTGCACCGCCGCGTCCGTAAAACGGCGGCCAATCAACCGCTTGGCGTCGTAGACGGTGTTGGAGGGGTTGAGCGAGGCCTGGTTCTTGGCCGCGTCACCAATCAGCCGCTCGGCGTCCGCGAACGCGACGTACGACGGCGTCACGCGGTTACCCTGGTCGTTGGCGATGATCTCAACCTTGCCATTCTTGTAGACGCCGACGCACGAGTCTTTGCAAAGGGCGGCGCAAGCAGGGTGAGAGGGCCGGCGGCGGAGGGAGGAGGCGCGGGCGCGTCGCGTCACGTAAGCGCGGGCGGGCGGACTGGCTGACTGGCGGGCGGAGGGCCGTGGTCCAGTGCCCGCGGGCCGACTTTGACAGCCTCCGCACAGAGCGCGCGCGCAGAGGGCGGCGCGGGCGGTGTGGGGAGACTCACAGGTGGTCCCAAGGTCGATGCCGATGACCGTGTCGACCTAAGGGGGCGGGACGGCGGGCGTCTAGCCGGCTGGCGGGCCACGCGCCGGCGCGCAAGGGGAGGATTCTCTCAGCGCCGCGGGGTGGTGCCCGCTGGCGCGCTCACCTTCTGCTCGCCCTCCTCGGCGAGGCCGAGAGCCAGCAGCAGCGAGAGCGTGAGGATGCGCAGCATGGTGTCCAAGAGCGCCTACTCGCGTGACGGCGCTGCGTCACAGGCAGGGGGTCAACAGGGGCTAGGCGCCACCGCGGGCGCACGTCTCAAGTCGAGAGCCTTGCACAACACGTGTTCGAGGCTCGCGACAAAAAATACCCCTGCTCCTCAAATCCTTGCTGGGTCGCTGTCCCTTGTCAGGAGCAGGAGAACTAGGAGAGCGCAACCAGTAGGAGGCCCGCGCCTGCCCCCGTGCCGCCGAGTGCAACCTGTCCTACACGAGAGAGGAATCCCGGAATCCCTGTGGGACCCTGTCGTGTGTGTGTGGACCCTGTTTCTTCTGTTTCAGCCCCCCTCCGTGTCGCGATGCGCTCCCCGCTCCCGTTCCCCTGTGTCCCTGATCGTCCTTCTCCAAGATCCTGCTCGTGCAGGTGGGGACCTTGTCCTCCAGGCCCAAAAGCCTCTCGAAACACGAAAGGACAGACCACAGCAAGTCTGGACTGGGGCACTGGCAAGAGCCATGCGAACACCTGCTCTTGCGAGCCTTGGAGCACTTGGAGCAGCCTTGCTTGTTTTTTTTCACCTCTATAACTCCTGTCCACGTGGCGTGGATTGAGGGACTCCGGAAACATCTCCTCGGTACCTCTTCTCTCACGCCATTCCCGTCTTCTTTCCTCTCCCTCCTGCTATTTACCTTCTCTCTTATTTTTTTTTTTCCCTCTTTCTATCTTTCCCTTAGCTATCTCTCTTTCTCTATCCTTTCCCCTCTTTGTACTCCCCTCTTTTCTCTTCCTCCCTCTCTTCCTCTACCTTCCATCTTTCCGCTCTCTTCTCTCTCATTCTTTCTGATCCTTCTCTTTCCCACCCCTT
>NW_005199821.1:60957-64551 GCF_000372725.1 Emiliania huxleyi CCMP1516
CGTCGACGTGTACGAGCGCCTCCTGAAGCAGGGCTTCGAGGCGATCAGCGAGGCGCCCTCTGCCCGCCTCCACCAAGCAGCGCCCTCCCCGCTTCGGCCCCGGACCCCGCCTCCCCTCGCCCTTCGCCCACCCCTTCCCGCCGTGGCCAGGCGCTGGCGGGCCTCGACCAAATCTTTGTCGACACAAAGTTTGAGTTTGGGTACGCGACCAATGCTAAGGGGGAGAGGCAGCTCATCTACATGGACGAGGTCGGCACGCCCGACTCGAGCCGCATCTGGGAGGGGGGGCCGTACCGCACCGACGGCCGTGTGGTCGAGAAGTCGAAGGAGGAGTTCCGCAAGCTGCTGCAGGGCCACTTCCCTGACCCGGACATCCTGCTCAACAAGAACCGGATGGAGGAGAGGCAGGCGCTCGACACGACGCTGCCGTGCGCATTCCTCGAGGCGGTCTCGAAGACGTGCGCCGCGCCACTCGCGCACAGCCCCGCACCGTGGCGCGGCGGCATCGTATGAGAGCTCTGTCCCTCCGCGCCGCAGGTACGTTGGCCTGGCGGAGAAGATCACGGGCAAGCCGCTGCCCGTGTCGGAGGACCCGCGCAGCGAGATCATCGCCGTGCTGCGCGACCAGTTTGGCCTCATCCGGGACTGAGGCGCGTCTACGTGACTTGCCCGCCACCCTCTGCATTCGGCCCTTCTCGGTCGTCTCGCTCGTCTGTTCTATCCTTGTACTCGAGTACTGTAGTCCACCTCTCTCTTTAGCCGGTGTCGCGGTACTCAATATAGCATGTTTCTTGTTGCAGTCTTGTTTGGTTTGGGTAATGCCCCCGAAACGATCTCACCTCTCTAGAGCTCTACACACCCGCGGACACACGCTGAGCAGCCTCTGGTGACCTGGTGAGTGGTGTGTGGTCTGCACTGCGATCACACGTGAGTCTCGTGACCAGCCATCAGCCTGTGAAACAGCAAACCCGGACAGCGCCTGAGCTGGGACAGTGCCCGACAGCGTTGACAGCAGGGTGAAATTCTGAAAAACGTGCAGCACTTCTAGCCGACATCGACAAAAGTCACTCTCTAGCCCCGCGGCGAGCGGCCCCGCCGGAGGCGAAGAAAATTTTGCCATCTAGCGCTCTCTAACACACATTTTTGCACAAATCGACGCCTCCAAACAAATTCAATAAGACTGGTCTTCACTGCAGCACGCCTCGAGCGAGTAATGCGTCTGTAGGCCAATATAATAGAGCTTCTCGCGCGCGCTCCTCAGCTGGCGGTCCGCAGGGCCGCCCGGGCCGGGCGAGAAGCGCAAGCCCGCCAGCCGCACCATGTGATTCACGATGATGAGCGTCTCGGCCTCGAGCAGCGTGTAGGAGCGAAGCTTGCCCTCGCACTCGCGTTGCTCGAGCCTGAGCCACTGCGCCTTGACCACGAGATAGCCCGCGGGGATGGTGTCGGTGTTGACGACCGTGTCCTCGGCCAGCGTGTACGCCTTCCCCTTGAGCACCGCCAGCCAGTAGAGCCCCTCGAGCGACTGCTCGCGCCGATCTGCGCGGCGACAGCGGCCTGGACAAGTCCGGCCAAGTCGGTTACGGGGAGGGCTACTACGAGGTCTTTGCGCGGGGGTGGTCGGGCGCCAGGCGCCCAGTCGATTGCCGCATAGTTCGTCGTAGTAGCCCTATCATAAACCTCTTATTCACACCTTGCACTTTGAAAAAAGAAATATCCGACCTTTGTCGAAGATCCGGAGGGTTTATCAGAGCATCACCCAGCACGTTCTCTGACAGCCTGACAGAGCACGTCTCTGCGGCAGTCTGTGACAGCAGAGTCTGACATCCGAGGGGCTCCTTCGCTGCGCAGCGGCCCTAACGTGACCGACACAGCACTGTTGGGTTGAGGCACCTGACAGCGCCTGACAGTGCCTGACAGCCCGACAGATCACCTGACAGCACCTCAGGCACCGGGCGCGAACCGCGAAGCGCGAACCCCCCGCCATGGTGATCGCTGTGCGGCCCACACGCGCGCGGCCGCGGCCGGCGGTGTCGGGCGCCGCAGGTATTTGAAAAGTCCGAAACAGAATTTTTTCACTACCCCTGCGCAGCTGCACCGGCCACCGCCTGAATCCAGCTCTGGAGCCGCCGGGCGCGCGCATGCGGCTTCTCCCGTTCTGCAGTGTGCGGCGAGGACACGGCGACCCCAAAGGACATGCTCATCGTCTCGTACGGAATGGTGTATTGCGCCATCGGCGTTTCGTAGCTACCCCAGCTATCGATGCCGCCGACGCCCTGATGAGTCGGCGGGGGGGCAGGGGCAAACGTGCCTCAGTGAGCCCTCAGCAGTTGTGGGCAGTGAAACAGGCTGAAGGGTGCAAGAGGCCCTAGACTCACCTGCTGCGCTCGGTCCACGTGTAGGAACGTCTCGTTGCGCGGGCGCAGATCGGACGTGTGCCGTGACAGCAGAAAGTTCGTCGCGCCAAAATCGTCGTCACTAAAGTGGTGCGCGCTCAGCCCAAACTGCGATGGGTCGAGTCCCACAAGGAGCACCTAATGGACCAGGCTAGGCAGGTGAAAAGCGCGTCCCTCCGAGGATATGGCTCGCTTCCCACGAGAGCAACCTTAACGCCGTCGGTGCGCCCCACCGTAGCGTACGAGACCTCTTCACGATGCCCGTTCTCCTGCGAGGCGGCCCTCAGTGAGTGACGGGGCGGCATGCGGGGGTGGTCCGACTACGGCACAGTCTCTCCGGCAGCGCCCGGGGCTTTGTCCAGCACCACTCGCAACAGCTCTCGCGCGCCGCCGTCTGTGGCGACGCGCAAAACATCAACAACGCTGCTCGCAACATGCGTGTCGCGCACTCATTCATGACCGGTCTCAATGCCCCACCCCCCTGCGCGCGGGCCTTCTAGGCCCGCGGGTAGTCTCCCCCCATCATCCCCAGGGCCACCAGGGCTCGCACCTCAACCTCTCACAGACAAGCACACAGCGCCACAGGAGGTATTTTCTTCTCAGTAACAAGGGCTGTGAACAGAAGGAAGAGTATTCGACCAGCCGCGGGAGTGGGAGTAGGGCGCACACATGGCCTCTGCCCAGGCCTCTGCCCAGGCCTCGAGCTCGCAGGCTCTCCTCAACCGTGCTGTGCTCTCGAGTCCCTCCGACGCACGCTTCGTGGGCCAGCTGCTTCGGCTGGCGGAGGAGGAGCCCGTGGCGCTTCTCGACGCCCTGCTGCTCTCCGCGTCGCTCGACGAGCGGCAAGCTCATCTCGCCCACGAGCTGCTCGCACTCGTGCCGACACTCGCCACCCAAGCCTCCGCTACGAGCGGCCCGACGCCGCTGCTGCTGCTGCGCCTGCGCGAGGCGGTGAGCGGCGCGGCGCGGCTGCCTCCTGCTCGGCGCGCCGCCTTGCTCGCCTTCGTGTCGAGGCTGCACCAGCCGCTTCGCAGGGCTCCATCGGTGGCAGCGGCGCTGGTGGCGGCGGCGCAGGGTGCTGGCAGCGAAGAGGGCGGTCTCGGGGATGGGGCCGGGCGCTTGCGAGCCGCTCTCGAGGCGATGAGCGAGCCAGCCTTTGGTGCGGCGCAGGAGGAGGAGGAGGAGATAGGGCGGGAGG
>NW_005199821.1:65611-70950 GCF_000372725.1 Emiliania huxleyi CCMP1516
GCGCGGCGGCGCGTGAGGCAGAGACCCCGTGCGCCGCCGTGCTCCTCCTCGGCGTCGGCGTCCGCTGCTTGGTCGAGTCCGGCGCGGGCGGCGCCGCTGCAGAGGAGCCTCTCGACGCCCGCCCCTCCGACGACGTGGGCGATTGGCCGCTCGACCCGAACGACGGCCGGTTGCTGGTCGGCTGCCTCGAGCTGCGCGCCAAGCTCCTCGCACCGGCCAGCGCCGCAGCCACCGGAGGCGACGCGGCGGTGGGGGGGGCGCTCCGAGAGAGCTTGTTGGGAGCGCAGCGGCTGCCCGCCGGGGTCGCGCGCATGCTGCTCGTGGGATCGCCGCCGGGAGAGAGCGTTGTGCCGATCGAGATTGCATGATTGACCCGCCGCGCCGAGTCCAATAGCGCAATAATAACACGCTCCATTTTCTGGCGAAAGCCCAATCTCGTAAAAAACAGGCCCCAATGACATAAAAACAAATGTTACAAGTTCAAGTAGAGCGCCGTAGAACACGGCGTGTGCTGTGGTCGCGCGCGCTGTGACAAATTCTCCACCACCGAGATACACTCTTACCGCTGGGGTGCGGTCCGCCCCTGTGAACAGCTCTGCGTCGATCGCGGTACGGTGTACGCCGTTGTCTGACTCTGAGCCGCCCGGCCCTCTCTTGCTCATCCACGGGGCAAGAAGTGCGTGATGAGGCGGCCCGCCCTCCCCTCACAGCGTTGCGCCGCTTCTTGCTTGCGCCCACTGCTCGTACGAGGCGGTGGCCGTGGTACTGCGGAAGCGTGTGAGGCGGAGCGAGTGGCGGAGCTGGTCGGTGATGGTGTGCTTGAAGCCGGCCTTGCGTATCAACGAGTCAATGGTCTGTTGCCGGCTCCAGCCCTGCTCCACCATCACCTCGGGCAGGTAGACTCCACTCCGCGCGACGCCCGACGGGTCGTCAAAGTCGATCAGCACGCCATGCGACCCGACCTCCCAGTCGTGGGCGTCGCGCGCGCGCTCAAAGTGCGTGAGCAGCGAGACCGTGCAGCTGAGCTGCGGCAGCTCGCGCGGCTCGATGGGGTCGAACCGCTGGTCGCGTAGCGCCGACGTGAGGGCATAGTCACGCAGCGACGTGATGGGAAGCGGCTTGAGACATCCGATGCAGCCGCGCAGCGACGGCGCGCCGTTCGCCCTGCTCTTCCAAGTGACGAAGAGCGGGCAGGCGGCGTGTGTGGCAAAGCTCGGCAGCGGCGCAGCGGCGAGGAGAGAGAAGTGGTTCGCGACGGTGTCGAAGCAGTGCAGGCAGTGATCAGTCGTCGCAACAGGGTAGTCATCGTACTCTGCTATCATGAGTCTCGGAGTTGTTCGAGGCCCGCGCTCGAGGCGGGTGTTCGCGGGTTTGGCGAAAAAGAATGAAACATCCGCGAAGTAGGCACGGGACTGGCGCGCACTGGCACTAACACAGGTACACCACGGGAGCCGCCTAAGCGACTCCTGCGAGGACGGCGAGGCACTTAGCTCCGTGCACTCGACCGCCCTCGCCGCAGGCAAGCTCATTCACAATCTGCTCTGCGATGGCCGTGTGAAGAACGACTGAGATACGCTGCTTCTGCAGCCCCAGCCAGCTCTTGGTGGTCCAAGTGCAAGTCATCTCATCGAGGTACTGTGGGCCCGCGTCAGTTTGTGATTGTGTTCTGCAGCACGTTCCACGTTCGCCGCCTTCCAGAGGATCTCGCCGACCCCCTTGTTTTCCTTTTTACCCATCTCACAGTACTGGTGTCCGTCTTTATTTTATTTAAAATTCACTGCTGAGTGGAAGCTTTAGTATCTAGAGGGGCGCTCCCCTACATGTGTACATGTTGCAAGAGACAAGAGATATTGTTATTGAGAGTCTTGGGGCCCAGCGGTTGGTGTGTGTTGAAACAAGATAGAAAAACTGCGGTGTGCGGACGCCGGCCCGCCTCGCGCACACAGATCACAGTACCGCGCAAGGCCCTCAACATGTAAACGAGAGTGCCACTGTGCACACACGCAGCGTTTGTTGTTTGTTGGAGCCGTCATACGGTGCTGGCTGCCGATCCGCGGGCCGCGCTGGCGGCGGAGAGACCGCGCGAGACCGACACCGCCGCGTCTCAGCACGACGAGGAGGTGTACTCACTGCTGTCGGAGGAGCCGTCGTCCAGCAGGTCGATGACGTCCGTGTCGGACCCCCCGAGCAAGTTGCGCCGCGCCGCCAGCGGGGCGAGGTCGCCATCCCTGGCGAGGGAGAGCGGCAGGACCTTGAGGCCGCACGGCCCGGCGCGCGGATGGCGGTGCAGCGGGTCCCGGCTGACGCTGTGCAGCGGCTTCACCGCGAACTCGGCGAGCACGCCAAAGTGGTCGCTCAGCCAGGGAGGCGAGTCGAGGGCGAGGCTCGCCCGCGTCACCTCGAGGCCGGAGGAGACGTGGCGAAGGATGTAGTCGTACGTGCAGCGCAGCGCCTCCGCGCCGGAGGACTGGAAGCCGCACCTGCAGCAGAGGCTCCGAGAAGGCTCACTGCAATGGTCGAGGGGGCCGCACGGCATCGCTGCGGCGCACGTGACGAGCGGGTTGCGCACGCCGTCCCACGAGTGACACGGTACGTCGCCGTTGCCGAGCACCCACGCGTCCTCGAAGCCGTGCTTCTCCATCACGTCCACCTCGCGCAGCTCCCTCGTCGTGTTGAGGTCGCCTGGGCGCGCGGCGGGGTGGGTGGGCGGCGCTTGGGAGGGGGTGCGCGGCCGAAGTGCGCGTTCACCCGCCACAAGCACGCGCGCGCGGTCGTACGCGCGGCCGCCGCACGAGGCGAAGCACTCGACGAGCCGCTCGCCCTCCGAGAAGAGCTGCGAGAGCTGCGCGCAGCGGTGGCGCGACGGCTGCGCCGCCGCCGAGAGGGCGTCGCCGCCGGCAGAGAGGGCGTCTGCGTGCGTGTTGCCCACCCAGAGCGGGCTGCCTGAAAGGCGAGGGGGAAGGTGAGAAGCGCGAGTGCAAGTGCAAAGGCTGCATGAGCGATCGGCCGCACCGTCGCACTTCAGCTCGAAGAGCCGCCACAGAACCCCGCGAGGCCGCACAAGGTTCATGAGGTCTCCGGCTTGCTCGGTGTACTGAGAGGCGATTGCTTCCCAGCGCGGACGGAGGGTGGATCGCTTGTGCAGCAGCAATAGCCCCGCTGGGTGCGTTTCGCCGAAGGCAAAGCCGTAAAGCGTCGACCGCTTGACCCAAAGCACCACCCGAGCGGCGCAGGCGCCAAAGGCCATGATGAAAGAGGCAAAGGCTGCCGGCTCGGCACTCGAGCGTGGGAGCGCGCGCGGGTCGATGTAGTACGCGGCCAGCTGCGCAGCCGCCACCAGCAGAAGCCCGTACATGACAATCAGAAGCGCCGAACCAAAGGCCCGCAGGGCATAGCGCGAGAAGGCCGGATGGGTGGCCGACGAACATCCGTAGTAGTCTGCCGTGGCGCGAATGATCGTACTGCGAACGCCGTCCGCGAGCACCTCCTGGCAGCATACAAGGTCCGGCTTTAGGTGTAGGATTTCTTTGATCTGCAGCCGGAGACGTTCGGAGCCCTCAAGCGAGCCGGCCAGCATCGTCGGCAGCGGAGGGCCGGCATAGACGTTGAGCGTGAGGATGGAGAGGCGGCAGCTCCGTCGCGGATCGGTTCGGCGAGCGGAGAGCTCGTCGCCGGAGCCGAAGCTGACCCGGCGGGTGGAGGTCTGCATGGACTGATCTCAGAGCTCAGCAGCAGGTAGTCGGACCTGCATCATTCGGAACTTGACCGCCGACGGCCCATCGCTTTTCGGTTTCTTTTCCGCCCATTCGCAATTCGACGGCCCATTAGATTTTCGGTTTCCTTTCCGCCCATTCGCAATTCGAATTCGTCGGGCCAAGGCAAGCAAGGGTGTTTGGCGCTCTTTCGTATCGTAACTGTAAAAGAAACCCATGTGCGTGGCCCGATTGCCGTACGACTCTCCGGACGCCGCGGTCGTCTCTCTCTCCTGACCTGTGTCCAGAGCGATTTCATTCACGACCTTGCGCGGCACGCGGCGACGGGCGAGTGCTCCGACCCCGGCCACACATGCAGTGCACATGCAGTGCACATGCTCGCGACAAATAGTGGCGGCACGTACGTGCCGCGTCCCCGCGGCGTCCGCGCTGCCGGCAAGGGCAGCGGCCTCAAACCCCACGCCCGTCGAAAGAGATCAACTCGTACAAAAGGAGAGCCGGCGCTTGCAAACGCTCATGAGACGACGCGCGAGGGCGCCCTCCGTTGCCCGCCCCCCATCCCCGCCGCCGCCGCCGTCCCCTCAGCACACGAGGTGGAGCGAGCCGCCCTTGCAGACCAGCCGGTCCACGCTCGGCGGCTGGCCGTCGGTGTCGAGAGGCGGCTCTGCGCGGCCGTGCGTCTGGACCACGAGCTTTGCGAGGGGCTGCGCCGCGGCTTGCGGAGGCGGGGGAGGAGGCAGGTTGAGCCACGCGGAGTGGCGGTCGAGCGGCTCGGCGCGCAGCTCGTACTCGCCGGCCTGGTGAGTGGAGGAGTGGGTGAGTGGGTGGGTCCGGTGTCGACCGGAACCGAAGGCGCGGGGCGAGCGGGGGACGGGGCACGGGAGGCACGTCGTGGGAGGCGTGTGCGGCGCGTGGGATGGAGATGCGAGGGGGTCGTGGGGAGGGGGGAGGCTGTGGGGAGCGCGGCGTGGCCCTCCCGCCTGAGCCTCCGACAGGAGGGAGACGAGCCGCGAGACGGTGCCTGGCAGCAGCGCGAGACACTTCCTAGACACTTCCTATGACACTTCCCAGCAGCGCGAGACGGTGCCTGGAAGCAGCGCGCCGCTCGAGCCAGCCAGCCTCGCGCCTCCGCCAAGCTCGGCGCAATCCACCTCCACCCGCTCCTACCGGGCAGGACAGGCGCGTCTCAAGAGGCGCCGCTCCCTCGTCGCCAGAGCGCGCGCCGCTCTGCGCTCCTGCAGCGCGCCACCCGCGCCGCCCTCGCGCACCTTGCCTCGGTACCTAAGCCAGGCTCCGGACGGCTCGAGGGGGGTGCGAGGAGCAGCCGGAGAGGTGGCGGCAGAGGCTGCGGCACCTCAGTCGGGGCGCGTGAGGCGCGCCGTGCAGGAAGGCGCGGGGCGCGGCCAGCTGCACGGATAGGTGGTACTGCTGCTGCTTGGCGCCGAGCAGGAAGGTGTACCTGAGGGGCACACGGCGGGCGAGGGTGAGGCGGTCCACGGCGCGTGGAGCAGCAACCCACTCCGACGCGCGCACAGCGCGTGCAGCGAGGCTGGGCCACGGAAGAGCAGCGCCTGTGGGGAGGGGGGGGGGGGGGGGGCCAAAAGGGTCGCAAAGGGCTCCCAGAGT
>NW_005199821.1:71468-85466 GCF_000372725.1 Emiliania huxleyi CCMP1516
GGAGTGATGGCGAGCACGGCGTAGCAGCCGCCGCTCCCGCCGCGGAGCAGGTACTCCCACACTGACCCTGGCCGAGGCAGGGGAGGGAGGGGTGTCAGGCCGCCCCCAAGGCGCCGCGGGGCACGGGAGTGGTCCCGCGCGCCCTCGCCGCAGCTGCCGCGGAGCCCGCCCTCGCCGCCGCCGCAGGCCGCCTCCTGCGACGCCGACGCTCGCTCCTGGAGAATCGAGCACCGGCGGCTGAGGGCGAGAGCAACGGGACCCGGGGCTGAGGGGTCATGGTGAGGGGTCGGGGTCCAGGGAGAGAGTGTCTTCCGCAGCCGGGCGCGCGCTCCTCGAGCGGCGACGAGGCGGGCTGCTCGTCGGGCGAGAGGGCGCCGTTGCGCCAGAGCAGCGACCACGCGTCGTGCAGCGCGTAAAAGTACGGCAGTCTGGAGCCGGGCGGGCGTGGCAGGCCGGGGCGGGACGAGGTGCGAAGGTGTCGGGCCGCCGGGCGGCGCGGAGGGTGCGGTGGCGGCGGAACGGGGTCAGGGGGGCGGAGCGGGGATAGGGTGCGAGCGGTGGCGCGCCTCCCCTCCCGCAGGTCGTGGTAGAGCGAGCGAAGGGCGGCCTGCCACTGGTCGCGGAGGGAGCGGACGTAGGCGGCCTCGGCGACGCCCGCGTCGGCCGAGGCGAGCTGCTTCGAGACCATCGGCGGCAGCCGCTGCGCCGGGTGCCGCCACGAGAGCAGCGCCGCCCGCATCCGCACGGCAAGCGCGCGCTTCTCCAAGTGTGTGGGCTCGCCAGTCGCGTCGGAGCGATCGGGCGGCGGCGCGAGGCTGGCGGCGTCGCCGCGGCAGGCGGCGCGCATCGCCTCTCCGTCCACCACGCTGCCGCCGGCCGTCTCGCACCACTCGAGCGATCCCAGCGACGAGATGACGAGCGAGCGCTTGAGCCCCCAGTCAGTCGGAAGCCGCTCGAGCCGCACCCCCGGTGCGCTGGACGCGGCCGCGCGGCCGCCCAGCGAGCGCGCGTGCCGAAGCTGCGCGGGGGTGCCCAGCGCCTCGCCAAGCAGGCTGACGGGCCTGGGCACAAGCGCCGAGCCGCTGCCGCCGGAGGAAGGCTCGCCCGACATGGCGAGGACGCCCATGTTGGGAGACGGCCGGCTCCTCGGCGTCGGCGCCGAAGCCTTGCGCTTGGCCATTGCGGAAAGCAAGCTCAACAACTTGCTCCCTCGGCGCGAACAGAAGAAGAATTTTGAAGCGACGGCGTGCCAGCCAGACGGAGGGGCAGGCGGCAGAGGCGGCGGCGGCGGAGGAGGAGGAGGGGGAGGCGGCGGAGGCGGAGCCCATGGCTACTGCAGTGGTGATCGGGCCGGGAGGTGATTCTTCTCTACCTCTGCTCCCGGCCGACATGGTGGAGGTGATCCCGCCGCAGTTTGGCGCGCTCTCGTTTGCTGGTGACGCGCCGCTGAGCGGCGATGAGGAGGACTTGGCGGCGCTGGCCACGTCGCCACGGCGCTCGGCGGCGGCGGCTGGGCGGGGGGGAGGAGGTGGGTCGGCTGTTGTGCTAGGCGCCGCCGCCGCATCAGCACCAGTTGGACGCTGGAACGCGGCGCACAAGTCTCCGCGGCCCACGATCGCCAACAGCAGACCGATCGTGCCGCGGCTCGAGCTCGAGCTCCAGCTCATGGCCGAGTCGATGACCGAGGCGAGGCAGCGCCACCCGACCAGTGAGAGGGACGTGTATGACACGGCCCAGCTGCTCTACCTGCAGAAGGTCGAGCAGATTTTCTCGGGCCGGTCGTCGACGCCTCCGGACCTGCACCGCCCGGCGCGCTCTCGGCGAAATTAGCCATTCTACACGCTCTCCGTGACGTATTTTTGCGAGGCCGTATACCAGGTGCGCCCGCGGCGCGCTCTCGGCGAAATTAGCCATTCTACACGCTCTCCGTGACGTATTTTTGCGTCATTCGTAATGATGTGGTGTCCGTCTCTCCCCCGTGTGTCTGACCGAGCTTCTCGGAAGCTACGCCGCCTCCGGCGGCGCTAGAGGGGGGGGGCCCATGACCCCGGCAAGCCAGTGAGGACCGGGGAAGCCTCGACCAAAGGCGCCCAACTTTAATCAGTGACTCATTCCGGGGCCGTATACCAGGTGCGCCCGCGGCGCGCTCTCGGCGAAATTAGCCATTCTACACGCTCTCCGTGACGTATTTTTGCGAGGCCGTATACCAGGTGCGCCCGCGGCGCGCTCTCGGCGAAATTAGCCATTCTACACGCTCTCCGTGACGTATTTTTGCGTCATTCGTAATGATGTGGTGTCCGTCTCTCCCCCGTGTGTCTGACCGAGCTTCTCGGAAGCTACGCCGCCTCCGGCGGCGCTAGAGGGGGGGGGCCCATGACCCCGGCAAGCCAGTGAGGACCGGGGAAGCCTCGACCAAAGGCGCCCAACTTTAATCAGTGACTCATTCCGGGGCCGTATACCAGGTGCGCCCGCGGCGCGCTCTCGGCGAAATTAGCCATTCTACACGCTCTCCGTGACGTATTTTTGCGTCATTCGTAATGATGTGGTGTCCGTCTCTCCCCCGTGTGTCTGACCGAGCTTCTCGGAAGCTACGCCGCCTCCGGCGGCGCTAGAGGGGGGGGGCCCATGACCCCGGCAAGCCAGTGAGGACCGGGGAAGCCTCGACCAAAGGCGCCCAACTTTAATCAGTGACTCATTCCGGGGCCGTATACCAGGTGCGCCCGCGGCGCGCTCTCGGCGAAATTAGCCATTCTACACGCTCTCCGTGACGTATTTTTGCGTCATTCGTAATGATGTGGTGTCCGTCTCTCCCCCGTGTGTCTGACCGAGCTTCTCGGAAGCTACGCCGCCTCCGGCGGCGCTAGAGGGGGGGGGCCCATGACCCCGGCAAGCCAGTGAGGACCGAGAACGACCCTTTTCTGTCCCAGGGGGGGAACGACAACGACCCTCACCCAGGATTGTGGCCTGCCGTCGGCCGCAAGCATATGCGTGCATGATGCAGCAGCCATCAGTGCCCAGGGCGCAGCACGGCCTGCCTCGCAAGGACATTCCCCACGCATTTGTCTGTCCGCTGTCTGCCAGGCTGATGCACGATGCGGTGCGCGCAATAAACACGATCTCGGTGTCGAAACACCGCTCGGCAAAGCCGAAACCACTGGCCAAAGCGCACTCCCTGTGCCTCGTAGGTGAAGCTGGGCGATCGCTCCTTCAGTCTGCACGGCTTGTACAGCCGGTCAAATTGGCGGCCGTACTCGCTGCTTCCCAAACCGGACCACACTCTCCGCCACCTGGTGCATGAGTGGCTGTGCGACCTGTTTGGAGGAGTCACGTTGCAACTCCACATCGCCGCCGCCGCGCCAAGAGGGCCTGGTGCGGAGGACGCGGCGACGGCCGCGGCTCTCGAGGCGCGCGACGAGGTGGGAGCGCTGGGGATCGCGGCGGCGGGTGGCACGGCACCACTTGTGCAGCTGATGGATCGAGGCGGGGGACAGACCCGCCACATCGCGGCTGTGGCACTGCTTGCGCTGGCGGCGCACCCCGCCAACAAGGCCGAGATAAGCGCCACGGGCGGCTTGCACGCGTTCGTCGTCCTGCTCTCGACGAGGAGCAGCCCCGACCACACCAAGCGGGTGGCGGCGACAGCGCTCCATCTGCTGGCGTACGACCACTCTGAAAACCGGGACCTGCTGGCGGCCGAGAACGCCGCGCCGCCCCTCATCGCCCTGCTCCGCACGAGCCCGTCCGAGGCGTCGCGCCTTGCGAGCGTCAAGGCGCTGCGCCAGCTCTCGATGGACCACGCCAACGCGCGGTCCCTCGTCGCTGCTGGCGTCGTCGGCCCTCTGATGCAGCTCTTCTTTTCGAACTCCAGCGCAGAGACGCTAGGCGAGGCGTCTTCGGTGCTGTGGCACCTCTGCATGGAGCCGAGCAGCCGAGCGGCCGTCATGGCCGCGGGGGGGCGGACGCTGTGGTGGCTCTACAAACCTTACAAGGCGTCCGAGGCCACCAAAGCCAACAAGGCAACAAGGCGTCCGAGGCCACCACCAAAGCCACGCGCCGAGGCGGGCTCGTCCCTCTCCCACCCCCCGTCCGACAGCCCCCCGTCGCTGCTCCGGCTCGACACGCCGAGCACGCCGACCTTCTCGCCGCTGCGCCCCACCTCTTCGGAGTCGCTCGACCCGCAGCCGCAGATGATGCCGCTCTGCTTGCCACTGCCGCTCTCGGCCGACAACGCGACGGCGTCGCTGCAGGCGCCACCGCTGCAGGCGCCACCGCTGCAGCTGATGCCGCTGCCGCTCTCGGCCGGCCACGCGCCGCTGGCCGGCGACATGGAGAATGGCGCGTGCGTCGCTCCAGCCAGCACGGCGGGCGGCGAAAGCCCTCTCGCGCGATCTCGCGTGATCTCGGGCCACCTCGGCGGTGGCGCCAAACAGCCGCACGTAGATGCGGCAGGTGCCGGCGGCGACAGGGCGGTCTTGCTGGATGACGCCGCCCGCGCCGCCAGTCTGGTCATGACGCTGTCGAGCCAGCCTTCCGACAGCCACCGATGCCGTCCGAGCCCACCTCCCCGGGGCATGCTGGACGCTGTGCTCGCGGCGGTCGAGGGCTTCGACCCTTCGACGGCCGAACGCCGCCCCGCGGGCGACCAGCTGGCAAGGAAGCGGCAGGTGCGTCGCCACGCCAGAGCTTGGGCATTGGGCCTTTGGGGAGGGGGGCCGGGAGCGTGCCGTCGGTGCTTCAGGATCGACGACTCGAGCGTCTGCTCTCCCTGCCCGAGCGTCCCCCGGAGCGCACGCGGCCTGGCACGCGCTCACGCACCCCCCCCCCTCTTGCAGGCGCGGTCGCGCTCCATTTCCCGCAAGCTCAAGCAAGCGAAAGCGGGACAGATCTAGTCCACCCGGAAGGCGCCGTAGAGGCGCTGAAAATTAGTTGACCGCACTCCGCGGCTGCAGCAACGAGCAGGGACGAGGCGCTCGTCCATGCATCGCAGCGCAGGTCGCCGGTCCTAGCTGGCCCCGGCCGACCCTTACTAGTAGCGTACGATGGTGGTATACAGGTTGCGAGGCCCTCGGTATCTGAGGGACGGTTCGGCCGCATCGGAGAAAATGGGGAGATGAACAGATGATATGATGAATGAGGGTTGAGACGCCCTCGATGTACCGTTCACGACCGTACTGCTGTGATCTTTCTGACGGCCGCTCGTCCCGTGTAGTACGTAGAGTACACCGGCGTGGACCTACCTGTGAGCTAGGTCTGTGCGGTGTTCCTCACAGTGTAAATAAATAAATAAAACGGACACCTTTACAGGAGATGGGTAAAAAGGAACAGATCCCCGCCCGCGCCCCTCGCCTGCACGATCTTTGTGCACAGGGTTCTTTGTTTGACTTTGTGACTGCACACAGTGCCCCTAAAACCTGTGGTGATATGTCGGTTTCAGGCAGTTGAATACGCATCTCACTCGCATGCACCCAGACAGAGAATGAGTCAGGAACTTCCCCCAACCTCACGCTCCCTCTTGCTCGTCCCGCTCCCCCCATTCGACGGCGAGTTTGGATCCGACCTCACCGACCTCACCGACCGAGGTGCGGTCCACGACAGCGATTTTCGAAGCGTTTGCCTTGGAGGACTCTGGGCCGCTCTGGCTCCCGACGACGATGGCTCTTCCCGTTGAGCCCGCGGCCAAAAGTTGGCGTTGCCGGGAACAAGCGCCATCAAGGTGGGGATAGTTATTTTGGTGGTGACGAAGCAGTCAATCAGCACGCCAACGCACAGCATGAAACCCACCTGGTTGAGAACCGGCGTCGGAGAGACGAGGAGCGCGCCAAAGGCGAAGAACATGACGATGCCAGCCGCCGAGATGATTGTGCCCGCCTGCAAGGAGAGGGCGCGTGCGGTCTCGTGCGCCTCTCTCGCGCGGGCGAGGCGGGGCGGCGCCAGCCTGCTCGAGGGAAGCGACCACCGCCTCCTTGGGCCGCTTGCCACACAGCCAATTCTCCATCACGGAGTCCATAAGGAAGATGTCGTAGTCGAGGCCGAGCCCCACGAGAATGGGCCCCGTGATGGGCAGCGCGACCCAAAACATCGCCTATCGAGGGTCACCGAGGGCGCACCTCGGGCCGCCATCCGCCGCAGAGGGGGTGTGGCAGGAGCGGGAACACCGAGCCGGCCGACGGCTTCAGCGACGAGATGCCGAGGAAGCTGAGGAAGCCCAGCTGGTAGACTGCCACCGCGGCGCCTGCGGGCCGGGAGCTCGTCTCTCAAGCCGGCCGGTGCGTGCTGTGGCTCACGGAGGCGGGAGCGGACCGAACGTGACGGCAATCATCCAGCCGATGCAGATCACCGCGCGCATCGGGATGAGGAGCGACCCGAACGACCCGCCGAGGATCATCCACATGATGAGTGTGATTGCGAGGACCACCCACACCATGCGCTGCGTCGTGAACTCGGCGCCGTCCATTTGGTCGAGAGGCACGCCTGAGAACGCTCGCCCTGTCGTGGTGAGCCGCCAGCTATACCGCTAGAGAGGGCAGCCTGGGAGCGGGGACAGCGGACCGTAGAGGTGCAGCTCGCCCAGATCGACGCCATCCCAGGTGGCGGGGTTTGAGTCTGGCAACGCCGCGCGGAGAGCGCGCATCCACGCCTCGCCCACTTCCGAAAACACGTCCACCTGGCAGATGACGTAGACATAAGTGGCAGTCTTATCCGCGTTGGTGGCGATGCTGTAGCCCGTGTCGTACACTCCGATCTGCTCGAGGATTGGCATCATGTTGAGCAAAGGAATGCCGTTGATGTACACGCCCTCCTCCACGCAGTGGCCCAGGATCATCATCATGCCCACAAAGTCGCTGGCCGACATCGCGTAGTCATGGCCCTCCGCCCTCATGACCTCCGTCACCCTGTCCGCCAGGTCCTTGAGCATGTGGCACGACGCCAGCTTCCACTCCGACGAGTCCATGTCGCCCGCGTTGGGGGGCAAGAAGAGCAGCTCGACGGGCGTGGACATCGACTGCGGGTAGATCTCGGTGAACATGATGTAGGCGTCGGTCGCGGGGTGGTCCGACTGCAGCAGCGGCTTGATGTCCACCACGTAGGTGTACCGCGAGAGCGCGAGGCCAAAGGGGAGGGCCACGGCGGCGAGGAGAAGCGCGGTCACCAACGCGCTCCGTTGCGAGTACTGGCCGAGCCGCCCCCAAACGCCCAGCTTCCCCCCGTGCTCTGCAGCGCTGACGTCGGGCGCGGCGTCGTCGCCGTCCACCGGACGGCGCCTGCAGTCGAGCGGAGTGTCGTCGAGGGTGAGGCCAAACCGCCGGTCCGCGGTGAAGAAGCGCGGCATTGACAGGAGCAATGACGGCGTGAGCGACAGCGAGTCGACGACGGACACGCCCGCAGCGATCGCGGCGCCGGCGGCGATCGAGGTGATGGTCGAGGAGGGCAGCATGAGCATCGAGGTGAAGCAGAGCGTGAGCGTCGCGCCCGAGACAACGATGGTGTGGCCCTGCGTCGCGATCGCAATGCTGAGCGCCTCTGGGACCGGGGACCCGCTCCTCTGCTCCTCGTTGAAGCGGGTGAGCAGGAACAAGCTATAGTCGATCGACATGGCCAGCGCGACGGCAATCGCAATCGTCGGCGCGACGACGCAGACGTCCATGACGAAGTGCGACAGGGGATAGATGATGAGCAGGGACGAGCCGATGGCGGTCAGGATGTTTGCTCCGACGAGCAGCAGCTGCCGCATATTCCGGAGCATGTAGGCGAGCACGACCAGCGACGGCACCGTTGCCGCCGTCGAGAGCAGCATCGCGAATTCGATCCCGAGGATGATGTCCTCGTAGATGATGGGGTACCTACGGCCAACCGCTCTCGACTGGGCGATGCGGTGAGACTAGCAGGGCCCGTCGAGCGGCTTGGGTGCGAGACGAAGGTCATGCTGATGTTGCTGGGGCTGCGGTCGGCGCGGTAGTGCTCCAAGTCCTTGAGGACCTGCTCGATCGGCTCGCAGAACGGCTCGCGCTTGAAGACGCACTCCTTGTAGATGGGGCGGCCGTCGCACGAGACCAAGTGCACCGGGAGCATGCCCTCTCGCCCTTCGTGGGCGGGCGGGAAGATGATTGGCGCCATCATGACAGCAAAGCCCTCCACCTACAGCGAGGCGCCCGACGGTTTCACCGCGCACCGCCCCTCGTGTGCCTCGCCGACCCAAGGCACACACACACGGCGGCACCAGAACTTCCCAGCTGAAGAAGTTGTAGATATTCCACTGGCAGCGGCCGCCGTTCTCCTCCAGGTAGGGCTTGAGCACGTCAATGACGTCGTCGAAAATGCCCTCCGCCTCCTTGATCAGGTCTGCCCCCTCTCCAGGGTTGTAGTCGAGGAAAGGCGGATACCCCACCGGATAGGGGCGTGCGTCGGTGTTGAAGAGCTTGTGCGGCGCGGTGGTGGAGAGCATGGCGGCAAGAAAGACCGGCTCCCCCGCCGGATAGTGCTCCTCGTACAAATCCTTGGCCCGCTCGGACGCGGAGCCGAACGGAGGCTCAATTGCAATGTCGAGCACGAGCGTCAGGGGGAAGTAGACGGAGAGGCCGGAGAGGGTGAGGATGAGCCACATGAGCATGATCCAGCATCTGAGCTTGCAGCCGCCCAGCAGGCGCACGTACTCCTTGATGCCCGCCGGGACCAGCGCTGCCGCCTCGCCTCCGTGCACGCCCACCGTGATCTCAGGCCCCTCTGTCGTCCGCAGGCCTGAGGAAGATGCCGAGCCGGGGTCCACGCACGCACTCGTCGGTGGTAGATCGGGCGTGTCCATCGCGACCGATCGAGAGCACTGCGGGCGAAACGGTGCCGCGTTTATGCTTCACCGGACGGCCGTAGGGCCCTCGCATCGCGTACATAGCGGTCGACCGATTCTTTTAATTAAAAAGAAAATGAGGGGCACTGGAACACCCTGGGAACACCGCTCTGACAACGCTCAGCCGGCGAGTTTTCTTCTTGTCGATCTGGCCTCGGTTCCAGCATCGGCCAGTCGGGCGACCGGCGGATCGCCGGCGATTGTGCAGAGCGAATCCGCGAGAAGGGCGGCGAGCATGTCCGACGTCGCCCTCCACCCGGGCGACCGCTGCCGACTGCAGGCCGCCGACTGCAGCGCCCGCCGCCCTGTGGCGCCCGCGTGACGGAGCGACCGCCCCGCGCGCCGCAGGACCTGACGCTGCCGTCGTGCTCTCGCCTCAACGGTGCTTCTGTGATGGTGCTGGGTCACGTGGACTGCGCGAGCGAGGGAGGCGCCGGCGCGCTCTGGGTGGTTCGCTGGGAGGGGTCCGAGGAGCTCTTCCGCGTCGCTCGCCGGCACCTCTGCCGGCTGCACCACGACACCTCGATCGCACCGCGAGCCGTGCCGGAGTGGCGCCAGATGCCGCCGCCGCCCGAGGAGCGCGCCTTCACCTGGGGCGCGCCGCCGGGCAAGCTCGAGGGCGTGCCTGCGAGCCAGGTGCTGTTTGGGCAGTACGCAAACGAGCTGCAGCGCTCCAACCCGATCTGGTGAGGCGGACCGCCGCGGCGCGCCCGCGTGGGGTGGGCGCGTCCTCCCGGTCTGCGCGCGCGCACATGCGGCCAGCACACGCGCGGGTAATCCGGCCATTGCAAGGATTGGGATATGTCATATGACACTTAGTATTACCGAAGAGAAGAGAGAAGAGACCGAGCCCAAGCCACTGTGAAACGAGTGACTCCCTCCCAAGCTGCAAAGCGCCCACGTTTTCTTTTTCCACGATGGTGCCCGCCTCGACGCCTTTAGCGCCGCCGCCGAGCGACGCCGCGCCGCCGAGCGACGCCGCGCCGCCGCCCGGCTCCGACACTTTGGAGGTGGGCGGCTGGCAGTTCGTCGTCGCCGACGGGCACGCGGTGCTGCCCGAAGGCATGACGCACCTGCCGGACGACGCGTTCAAGGGCCGCACCTCTCTCGTCTCGGTCGCCCTCCCCGCCGGCCTTACCTCCATCGGCAGCCACGCCTTCGAGTTCTGCACCTCGCTCGTCTCCGTCGACCTCCCCGCCAGCCTCACCTCCATCAACAACGCTGCCTTCGCCGGCTGCTCCGCCCTCACCTCCATCGAACTTCCTGCCACCCTCACCTCCGTCGGCCACAGCGCCTTCGCCGGCTGCTCCTCGCTCGTCTCCGTCGCCTTCCCTGTCAGCCTCACCTCCATCGGCAGCTGCGCCTTCTGGGGCTGCCCCGCCCTCAACCGCGTCACCGTGCCAACCACCGCCACCATCGGCTTCGGCGCCTTCACCGCCACCACCGTCCTCCGCCTCTCGCCCGCAAGCATGCGCGACCTGCAGCGCTGGTACGAGGCTGTGGCTGGGGCTCTGGCCTACAAGCGCTGCCGCCCCCTCCTCTACGGCTGGCTAGAGCGGGCCCAGACCAGGCTCGGCTCTTACGGCCCGGATGGCGCGGCGCGCCAGCGCGACCTCGAGGAGTTCGAGGGCGACTTTGCGCCGCTTGCGTAGAGTGACAGGCGTGATTGAAACCGCCGGCGCTGCGGCTCGTGGAGCTCCTCCTCCTGTCAGTAGACCGGAGAATCTCTTGGAGTACAGAGTCGCCCTCGGCACTGCGCACCAGACGGGTTGACTGAGTTGAATGTTCGAGCAGCTTCCGCGGCGCCCACGCGCCGCGGGGTTGACCGACAGCCGCGCTCTCGGGGCTCTGGTTTCTGTCCTCGCAGGAGTCGCTTAGGCGGCTCCCGTGGTGTACCTGTGTTAGTGCCAGTGTGCGCCAGCGGTGTTTGTTACTCGAGGTTTGTTATTTACGACGACCCTCTCTCGAGAGTTCTATTTTGAATTTTGTGAAAAAAACGACGGCGAGATCAAAACGCTCGAACCTTTTTGACGAGACGGTGGGACCTGTTCCTTGTTACCCATCGCACAGTAGAGTTGTCCGTTTTTTTATAACCGAGAGAGAGAGAGAGAGAGAGAGAGAGAGAGAGAGAGAGAGAGAGAGAGAGAGAGAGAGAGAGAGAGAGAGAGAGAGAGAAGAGAGAGAGAGAGAGAGAGAGAGAGAGAAGCAGAAGGAAGCGCGGACCGGCTTCAAACCTTCGATTTGAAACGAAGCTTGTCGGCCCCTTTGGCTTTGGGGTTGACGAGACCAAAGGGGTGGAAGTCTGTCTTCGCCAAGGTCGCCCTCGTTCCCGCGGCGCTCACGGCACACACCGCGCTCACCACTCCTCCGCTTGCGCCACATCAGCCTTGCAACCTCCGCCCATCCCTCGCCCCGCCTACACACCGGCCGCGCCACGGCTCCGCTCGACATCTCGTGCCACCCGCCACCTGCCAGGCACTTATCGCGGCGCCCCCCCCATGGGCCGCGGCGGCAACTCGACGGGGTCGCTGACGGACCTGCACGCGGACCTGCACGTCGTCTCGCACGGCGGCACCACCCAGCAGAACTTTTGGCAGAGCCTTCTGCTCGGCATCGTGCTCAAAAAGACGTCCTCGCAGGGCAAACTGCGCTCGCTGCTCACCAAGTGGATCGACAAGTCCGGCAAGGCGAGCGACGAGCTGCAGCGCAGCGCCTCGCTCGGTGGCCTCGGCCTCGGCCCCAGGCCTGGCGGCTCTGACCTCTCCCTCGCCGCCACGAGCCGGCACGCGTCGAGAATTGAGAGCGGCTCCGGCAGCCCGGGCGGAGGCTCCTCCTCCTCCTCCTCGAGCGGAGGGCTGGGCGGGACGCGCAAGGCCGGCGGCGCGAATGCGCGGCTGGTCGAGGCCTTCGAGAGCGCCACCGCTACCTCCTCTCTCCACGACGCCGAGACGAGCCCGGCGCCGCCCAGAGAGCCGACGCGGGCCGAGCCGCCGGCCGCAGACACGGCGCAGACTGCACCGGGCGGGGACGAGGGCTGCGGGGGCAGGGCCAACGAAGAGACGTCCAACACCGCAAAGGCGGCGGGCACCGCCCTCTCCGAGCCGCCGCCGCCGTCTCTCACGGCGCGCCGCCTCCCGCGCCGCCGGCCACTGCTCTCGCGCCGCCCCTTTGCTCACGCGCCGCCCCTCTCTCCGCAGGCGCCGCTCCCGCATCGAGCGCCGCCGCGCCCCTCGAGCGCCGGCCCCTGCGACGCCGCCGCCGTCTGGCGAGGCTCCGCCCCCGCCAGCGCGCTCTCCGACGGCGCCAGCTGCGTGCTCTGCTCCGAGTGCTCCTGCCGGATCGACGGGCCCGTCTTCATGCTCAACGACCGGCCGTACTGCTGCCAGCGGCACCGGCTCGCGTCGTACCACAAGCTGGAGCGCGCGCGCATGGCGGCGAGCGACGAGCGCGTCGTCGCCGTGGCTGGCGGCGCCGTGGCTGGCGGCGCCGCGTCTCAGCAGCGGAGGTCGACGGGCGAGAAGCAGTCTCCGCCTCCCTCGGTGTCGCGCGCCTCGTCGGGCGTCGCCTCCATCTACCCGTCATGGATCTGAGTCATGAATCTGAGGCGTGGATCTGAGGCGCAGCACCGTGGATCTGAGGCGCAGCTGCGCCCTGACCGGGGCGCCGCTCCGAGGCCGGCGCGGTGTCGACGGGGCGGTGCATGTGCTTTGGTGGGCAGCGGTTGGGGGGGCCTCTCAGCCCCGCGTGCTGAGGAGGAGCCATGGCATGGCATGTGGAGGGAGGGGGGGCGGATCGGTGCGCGGTGCCGCAGTGTACTCGGGCTCCGACTCCGGCGAAGGAGCGCTCGTGGGGAGGCTCGCGGAGGAAAGAGGCGTGTGTGAAGAGTGTGGTTGCATGGAGAGCATACAGTGACGTCGAGTGCATGACGAAGAGATGATGTGGCCGCCCCCGCGCGAGGATCGAGCAGTGGCCAGAGTGCAAGTTGAGTTCTGACGCAAGAGAGTCAGAGAGAGCCACTCTATTGGTCTGTCGCGGATATTCGTGAATACAGAGGCTTTTTTCTCCGCTCCGTCGCCGGGACTCGCCGACGTCCCAGCGTAGAGTGCGATCTGCGATCTATCATCTAACACGAGCACACCGCTCACGCCTTTCACGTTATACGTTCTATTATACGACGTGTTTATGTGCATGTTATTGTAGGAAGCAGACAAAAAGAACGAGTGTCACAGCACACGCAGGACGCACATCTCACCATAAGTTATTGAACCGCGCCCGTGTGGCGGCATTCGCGTCGCGCGCCGCCTCCGCACGCCGCTCCGCGCCGCCCGGCCGCTTCCGAGCGAGCCTCGCGTGGAGCTGCGGATGCGAGCGAGGCCTCTCCACCTCCTCCAGCCCGCCCCTGGCCGCGGCGGAGCGGCGAGGGCGGGATCGCTTCGCACGCGGGGGAGGAGGCGACACCTCTCCGCGGGCTGGCGCTGGCGCTGGCGCCGCCTGCCCCTCTGCGGCCGGAGCCTCGGGTGGCCGCTCCCCTCCTTGCCGCCACTCGTCGTGCAAGGGGATGCCGTCATCGTCGCGCTCGCACCGCTCGCCGTGGAACGGGCACACGCCGCCCGGCGGCACGGCCACGCGACACAAGCTTCCGTCGCGGCGCGGCGCGCCACAGAGCGCCTACAGAGCCGCACCGCATTGCTCGTGATAGCAGAGGAGGTGTGCGGGGCGTCGCAGCAGCGCTCTGAGCACCGTCCCGTCGTTCGCTCCGGCGGCGGCACCCGCGCTCGCGCCCATCAACGCTGCGGCAGCCCTCGCAGCCGAACGCGGCGATCGCACCGCCCGCTCGGCGGCGGCGGCGGGCGTGTCGGAGGCGGCGGCAGTCCGCGCGAGGCTATGCGCCGGCAGCAGGGGCACGTCCTCAAAGTCGGAATCGGAGTCGGTCTCCCCCTCCCCCTGGGCTGCCTCCCCCTCTTGCGTGCGGGTGGCGCCGTCGGGGAGAAGCAGCTCTGCTGGCTGGAGAGCCTGCTGGCGGGGCGGGGCGGCAGAGCGAGAGGGCGTGCGGTGTGCGATGGAGGGGTGTGGGGTAGCGTTCCTTCCTTCTTTTCTCTTATTCCTTCTTTTACCTAGTTTACTCCCCCCCCCCCTTTTCCTTCCCTTTTTTTTCT
>NW_005199821.1:85566-108226 GCF_000372725.1 Emiliania huxleyi CCMP1516
AGGTGCGCGCGAAGCTTCGGGAGGAGGCGGAGGCGCGCCTGGTCCCGAAGGGAAGCGCGCGCTGAGGAAGCGCGCCAGGGGAGGGGCTGGGCTGATGCCTGACTAGATGGCGGCAGAAGGCCCTCGGTGGTTCGCAGCACACGGCAGGCAGCCAGGAAGTGTCCAGGAAGTGTCTCTCGAAAGTGCGCAGCACACACCTCTCGGCAAGCACCCTGCAGCGCCTCCCCGAGGGCTGCCCGCTCCTCCTCGCTGCGCTGCTCCGGCTGGCGCAGGTCGATCTGCACGGCGCCCGCGCCGAGTGCGTGCATGCGAGGTGCGCCGGCCAGATTAGCGGCCTCCTCCTCCTCCTCCTCCTCCTCCTCCTCTTCTGTCTCCTCCTCCGTCTCCTCTCTCTCCTCCTCTCCCTCCTCCTCCATCTCCTCCGCCGCGACCTCAAGTCCCGCCGCCGCCGCCCCGCCAGCAATCTCCTCGCCCGTCGCTCCGCCCTGGCGAGGCCGCCGCGCCGCCGCCGCAGCCTCTCCCGCCGCTGCCGCCGCCTGCCCTGCCGCCGCAGCCGCCGCCTCTCCTCTCGCGCCTCCTCTCGCGCCGCTAGCCGCTGCCGCAGCCTCGTCCGCCCCGTCCGCCTCGTCCATCACCGGTGCCATGATCTGGACGCACGTGCCGAGCTGCACGACGGCCGCCGCCGCCTCGGCGAGGCTCGCCTCCGCCCCTCCGTCCCGCAGCTGCTGCCACTGCTCTGCCCACCGCTGCGCCTGAGGGCCGTCGTCCAGAGACGCCGACGCGGAGGCAGCGCTGGTGCAGACGCGCCGGCGAGCGAGGTCGAGCTGGCGGTACTCGGGAAGGTGCCCGTGCGACGCGTGCCACCTCTCGATCAGCTCGACGCCGCGCCGATGCAGCTGCTTCGCCCAGTGCTCGGGCGGTGGCAGCCCGCCACGGGCAGCGGCGGCGCGTCCAGCAGATGCGGCTGGCGCGATGGCGCACACGAGCTGGACAAAGGTGGGGATGTCGCGCATCAGCGCGTGCCGGAAGGCGGCGGAGCGAGGCCAGAGCCGCGCGCACAGCTCGAGCGCCTGCCAGCGAGCCTGCGAGTGCGGGGCGCCGAGGTGCTCCCACACCGCGCCGGCGATCGCGAGGAGATGGGCGTCCGAGCAGCGCGCAAAGTCCTTCAGCGCGACCCAAGCGCTCTCGCCCGAGCCAGCCTGGCCGCACTCGCGCGTCGCCTTGTCGACCAGCCGCGGCGCCGCGGAGAGGTCCGATCGGGCCATGGCAAAAGAATTTCGTCCGAAAAAAGAATTCTGCCGCGGTGTGGCTGTGAAAGCACGCCCAACCTATGCCCTGTGCCCAGCCCTCTCCGCGCGGCGATGCGCCCTCCCCCCTCGCTTTTGCAAAGCAAAGGTGGGGACGTGTCTGTCCTCGACCCAGCCCTAGCTTGGGATGTCCGTTGTATTTATTTATTTATTACGCCCAACCTAGCGGATTTGGGCAAGTGCGTCTGTTCACAGCTCACGAGAGTAAAAAGAATTCGCGCTGGCCAGACAAGAGGAAGACGGAAAGAATTAATTAATACAGCGAAACGGGGGGGAGGGGGGGGAGTGGACCTGAGCAACGACAGGTATTGGCGGCACATGATCGGAGTGGGAGTCAGAAGAATGGTTCCAACCTCCTCCAGGAGAGCTCGACACAATTAAAGAGAGGTCGTTGTTTTGCAAACTGGAATCTGGATGACCCGAGATACGCTGCGAGGAGAGCGGAGTTGCGCCGAAAGGTGAGAGAAGCCGCGAGAGCACTGGCTCGGTCGAAAGGCGTCGGCGTCGCCGCAGAATGAGGATAGCGATTATTAAAAGAGCGATGAGGCAGACTGGTGGCAGAGGACGACCGGGGGGGCAGGAGCGAGAACGACGAGGGTGGGACGACCGCGTGGTGGCATGAAGGTTGCTGCGAGAATCGGCGAGGGACTGCGAAGAGAGATAGGAAGTGGAAGAGGGCAGACGCCCAAGGCGCAAGGGTGGGCGAGACGGCTGGACGCACCACTCCTGCAGCTGCACCGGACACTTTTCTCCCCCCCGCTTCTTTAAAATCCCTGTGAGCTGTGTGCTCGTGGTGGCGGCGTGCCGTCCTCCCACCCCTCCCTTGGGGTTGTCTGTTTTCTTTATTGTTGAAAAAATAATTTGAAACCGCCGCGTTCATCACCTTCACCCGCCTCCACACTCTGCCACCCCGTGGTCCCAGCGCAGGATAAACGACGCGAGCGAGAGGAACAGGATGTTGCCGCAGACGTCCTGGAAGGCCGTTTCGAGCGGGCCCGCGAGAGCGGTCGGGTCGTAGCCGAGCCTCACAAAAATTAGCGGCGCCACCGCGCCGTTGAGCGAGGCGACCAGCATGGAGCAAAACATCGAAAAGCCCACCGCCGACCCGAAGAAGAAGTCTGGCGAGCGCTGGCAGTGCGACGGGTCTGGGAAGTTGGCAGACACGAAGCCGACAAGGAGGCCGCAGACGAGAGCGAGTATGAGACCGGCCTTCAACTCGTGCGAAATGGCGCCTCTCCACTCCGACGGGTTGATTAGCCCCAGTGCCAATGCACGGGCGTTGATGGCGGAGGATTGGAGACCGATGTTTCCGCTGATGGCCGAGATCACGGGCATAAAGGCGATCAGGAGCGGCCGGTCGGCGAGGATGTTGTTGGTGTACTGCGAGGGCATTGGGGCGATCAGCGAGAGGTGAGGGGCATCCGCCGGGGGCAGAGATCGGTGAGAGGTAAGGGGCATCCGCCGAGGGCATCTCCATGACTCCATCTGGGCGATCGGCGGGCCTTGGTGATGACGAAGGCCACCATCAACTCGATCGCAAACGTGACGAGCAGAGCAGGGAGGCGGCGACGGCTGCGCTGTAGCATCGACTCGCGGGCGGCCCTCAGCGCGTCCAACCGGGGATCGCTCAGACTCATGGCCTCGAGGTCGCATTGGTCAATGATCTCTCGCTCAGAGACCTGGACCTGCTTGTCGGACACCTTTGCCTCACCATTGTTCGTCGCGCGGATGTATGGGTAGGTGCTACCAGCATCACCAGCAGTGACATGGCCACTCGTCCCAGCCTCGCAGGTCCCAGCGTCGGCGGCAGGGACGAGGAGGCCCGCCCGCAGGGACTCCCGCCATTCAGCGGTGGCCGCAATGCGTGGCCAGCGCACCTGCATCGGAAAGAAGCCCATATGTTCGCCCCAATGCGTTGCGGCGGCGGCGGCGAAGGTGGCAACCGAGGTATAGACGGGCTGGCCCCCCTGCGGACGATCCGCGTCGCCCTTGGGCAAAAAAATCGAGGCGTGTTTCTTTTTCCATCATCGTGTGGGTGCTCACTCACAATCTCACAGAGATGCTACGATTGCGAGGAGTGCTGCTCACAATCCTTCGACTTCTAGGATTGAGAGCGAGGCTGCTCTCAATCCTAGCCCGGTAGAAAAGAAGGTTCACCGCCTGTCGAAGGCACAGTCAAATAAAATCACGTTGGTTTCGCGCGTCTACTGGACCGCCCGTCGCACGCCGCGCTGCGGCCTCCCCATAGAGCCAGCATGGCGCTGCCTGGCCGGTGCTTCCGCTTCCAGGCTGAGAGCTGCGGCATGCACCCCGACCGATCGCTCTGCCCCTTCTGCGGCGCACCCAAGCGCGGCCACGTCTGCCGCTGGGCGTGGCCCGTCCGCAGCAAACCTGTCCCCGCCGCCACGCCCGGCGTCCAGCCACGGGGTGGCAGCGCCCGCATCCAGCTGTCGCAGCAGCTGCGCTCACCCCCCGACGCGCCCGACTCTGATTCCTACTCGGCTGAGAGCAGAGAGGGGCCGGCTGCCGAGGGCTGGCTGAGCGAGGGCCCTCATGTCGGCGAACGGGTGCTACGGCGGGTCAAGGGCCACGGCGTCGTCCGCGCGGCGGTGCGCCTCTACCTGCCGCCAGGCGATGCGGAGGACGAGCCCGCGCTGTGGCGGATCGAGCACGACGACGGCGACTCGGAGGATTTGGAGGAGCACGAGCTGCGGGAGGCGAAGGAGCGGCTCGAGCGCAGCGCCGCAGCAGCTAGGACCCGAGGCCAAGTCGGCGGCGAAGGAGGAGGCGGCGGCGGAACCGGCGCAGGAGTGGATTCGGAGGCCGCCGCGCACGGAAGCGAGCGGCCAACAAAGAGGTTGCGCGCCGGTGCGGCGTCGGCGGTGAAGAGGGCAAAGCCAAGTGTGGCGGCGGCGCCGGCAGCGGAGCTCGGAGCTACACCGGCAGAAGCAGAGGGCTTGAGACTGCACGTGTCCACCAACGCAACGGGGTACAAGGGCGTGTACCAGGCCGGTTCTGGCGCCAACTTTCGAGTGATGTTCCGGGCGGGTGGTGCAAAGCTCGTCCATCTGGGGTTTTTCGACACGGCGGTCGAGGCGGCAGTGGCGTACGCGCGCGCAGTCGGGGAGGCTCCGGGGGCGGAGGCCGCGGCGGCGCCGGAGAGGGGGGGCGCGGAGGGGCGGCACGCCGCAGGCGGAGGGGCTGGCAGCCAGCGCGGGTGTGGTCCCGCAACAGGAGAAGCGCAAGGTGGACAGCCGAGTCGGCCGCGTCGGCACCTTCAGAGCGGCGGGGGAGGCGTCGTCGGTCTGTGTGCGGGCCGGACCCTGCGGCGGAGGCGGGGGCGGGGGCGGTAACGGAGGCGGAGGGCTAGCGCTTGCCCCTCGCCGTGAATGTCATACAGGGGGCGTCTATCTACAGGGCCAGAGCCGTCGTCCACGTCGTCCCTCGGGTCCCTGCTGCTCATGATCTGTTCGTGACTTGGATACTTGTCGCCACGTCTGCGGACCATATCTTTTTCGTGGTGTGCCTGTGTCCCTTGGTATTGCTAAACGAATATCTCCCACTCTCTCGAAAAAGAGCGCACTGGCACGGCCCGCGGCCGGCTGCCGCCCGTGATGCGGGTTATTAGAGAAACAAAACAGTGAAGAGAGCGCGCGCCCCCCCCCCCCCCCGGCACGCACACAAACAAAACAAAAGGATGACGGGGCAATGGCCAATAAATAATAAGCCGGTAAAACGGAATTTCCAAAATTCTTTAAGGTTGCTCCCGGCCCAGTGGGGATTTCGGCCTACTCAGTGATCGTCTAAGGGGCCCTAAATGGCCTGCAATGCCATATCTTTTGTGCCTAGGTTGTAGAGCACCTTAAAAAAGTACTATCTCTTGGAGTGAAAAGTTTTTCGAGGAGGTGGGGGTCCGTGGTGAGCCGATTCCCAGATTCTCCAGATTCCCCCTCGAAAACCGCCCCTTTTAATTCACTGCGGCCGCGTGCCTGCTCGGATTACTTTTCACTCGAAGACATAGTAGTTTTGGTGTTACGGTGCCTACAAAAAATATCCGAGATCGCATGGAGCTGACCACAGGGTTTGCGGCGATCACTGTCCTACCAGCGGGCACATGGGCCGGGACACCCGTGAATGACCTTAACTTCAGGCGCCGTTCCCGGCAGAGGAGACGGCCAAAATGTCGTCTTCGTCTACACCCACCATCGACCAGTTCCAGCGGTGCGTCGTGGACTTCCCGTCCGAGCGCAGCCTCCTCGTCTGCGCCTGCGCCGGCTCTGGCAAATCCACTACGCTAGCTCTGCGGGTCAAGTCCTTGCTCGACGCTGGGATGCCGGCAAGCCGCGTGCTTGTCCTCACCTTCTCCACCAAGAGTCGCGCCGATCTGCTGAGCAAGATCGAGCGTGCAGTCCCACCGCCTGCGGAACTTCCGGCGGTCAACACCTACCACGCACGCGCGCTCGCCTGCCTCCGCCAGGCCGGCTGCACGTCCACGGTCATGGAGCCGCGAGTCGCGCGCAAGGAGATGAAGGCTGTGCTTCTCGACCTCGGACTGCTCAACGAGAGCCCGGGAGACGGGCGGCAGCAGTCGCGCAGTGCCGTCCGCGCCGCCCTCGCGGTTGTTGCCAAGGCCAAGGCAGGCAGCGGCGGCGCGCTGAGCGCCGAGGAGAGAGATATCCTCAGAGCGTACAACTGTGCTCTGGCCGCCAAGGGCCTCATCGACTTTGACGACATGGTGCCGATGGCGACCGAGGCGATCGATGCGGGCGCGTGCGCGATGCCGAATGGCAGCTACCTTCATGTCTTGCTTGACGAGGCGCAGGACACCTCTGGATCGCAACTCGCCTTTCTGCAGCGGCTGGCCCCGCGCAGCTCCACCGTGGTCACTTGTGTGGGCGACGCCGACCAGTCGATTTACGGCTTTCGCGGCTCTCAACCCGACATGCTTACCCGTCTGACTGCCGCGTTTGGGTGTATGCCGCTCATCCTTCCCACCAACTACCGCTGCGCGTCCTCCATCCTCAACCTCGCCAAGAGCCTCATCGAGGGCTCGCCTCTGCGAGAGCATCTCCCGCTGCTCTCCGCCCCGCGCGCGGCCGCCGGCGAGGTCATGGTGATCCAAAAGGTCGACCGGCAGGCTGAGATTGAGGCGATTTGCCGCGAGGTGCTGGCCACGCAGGAGAGGTCAGAGGGCGGGCGAGAGGCCACGCACTCCATCGCGCTGCTCTGCCGGCTTCGCGTCGACTGCCTGGCGCTGCGGCGCGCGCTCAAGGAGTACGGCGTGGCGTGCGTGCAAGCCGAGAAGGGGGAGGACGGTGGCGTCGGCGTCGGCGGCGACGGCGGCGGAAGCACCGCCGCGACCGTCTCTCTCGCGTGGCTGCGGCTGGTCGTCGAGCCCAAGGACGACCTCTCCTTCCTGGCGTGCGTGGCGGCGCCGAGCCGCGCCGGCTTCGGAGGCGGCGAGGCGTCCCCTGGCATCCGGTACCTGCGCTCGCTCGCCGCGTCCAAGTCGAACGGCCAGCGCAGCGTCTGCCTCCTCGTCGCAGCGATCCACGCGGCGCGCAAGGGCTGGCCGCCGGCCGGCCCGAGCCGCCTCTCGAGGCCGCAGCAAGAGGCACTCTCGAGCTTCCTCCAAGACTACGAGGTGGGGGGGGCTGTGGGCTCCTGCCCCACGCGGCGCAGCTCGCGACATCCCCCTCTGTGTGTCCTCGCAGGCGCTGCGGGTGGCGGCCCTCGCCGCCGACGCGCCGCCGATCGACGTCCTCCTCGAGGCGCACGCGCGGCGGATCGGCCTCGAGGCGATGCTCGAGAAGGAACGAGTCACCCGCGCGTCGCAGCGCGCCGCCTTCACGGTGGCGTCGTCGACGTCGCACCGCGCCGCGGGGGCGCACGCCGGCTCAGACGAGTCGAGCGACGACGGCGAGAGCGCCGCGTCAAGCACGCGCCGCGCCGTCAGTCTGCAGCTCTCGCGCTTCCTCCGCACCGCCGAGCAGGTCGGCAGCGCCGCCTCTGCGCCCGGGCGCGGGGGAGGCGCGGGCCGCGTCGTGCCCGCCCTCGAGCGTCTCAAGAAATTCATCGATGACATGAACCTGGCGCTGTACGACCCGATGACGGCCCCCGGGCAGGGGCAGGGGCAGGCCGCTCCCTCGGGCCACGCCCCGCCCGTGGTTGTCACGACGATCCACCAGGCAAAGGGCATGGAGTGGGACCTTGTCTTTGCCTGCCATCTGGAGGAGGGCTCGCTGCCGCTCCTCCCCCGGCTCGAGCCACACTCGATGGAGTACGTGCAGCACTTCGAGGAGGAGCGCCGCCTCGCCTACGTCGCCTGCACGCGCGCGCGGCGCAAGCTCGTCGTCACTTTCTGCGAGGGCCCCTCCACCACAAAGGCGCGGCGCCGGCATGCCCACCGCCCTCCCTTTTCGCTGGGCGCCGGGCAGCCCCCACAGGCTCTCTCCAAGAACCCGCCGCTCTCTCCAGGAACCCCCTCGGCCGCCCCTTGCCGCACAGGACAAGCCGCCCTCGAAGCGGTCGCGCTTCCTGCCCCGGCAGCTGCCCGGCCTGCGCTGAGGCCCGAAGAGGCAGAGCGCTGCGCCCGTGGGGCAACGACTTGCATGGGTTGAGCCCCGTCGGCCATACACGGTCAGCCGTACGGGGAGGTACGGCTTTCGTGGTTTCTCGTCTCGAGAGGGCGCGCTGCCGTGAGGTCAGTCTGTGAGGAGGCTGGAGGGTCGGGGGTGAGCTCGCACGATTCGATGATCGATCGCGCGAGGATCAGCCGCTCTGATCGCGTTTTGCGCACCGCGCCGGCTGAGGGGAGCTTCCAAGGGGCTGAGGGGAGCGCTTCCAAGACCCCCCGAGCCCCGTCAGCGTCACACCGGACACCGACTGCACTCTGGGGGGGGGCGGGGGCCCTAGAGGGTATCCATGCGGGGGGGCGATGGGGTCCCATGGCCCGCCGCAGGCGCCGGATTTGATTTTTTCTTTTTGCGCGATTTTTCACTTTTGTTTTCATGGGAATTCGGCGTACTTGCGGCCATGCTATC
The DNA here is from genome assembly GCF_000372725.1 of Emiliania huxleyi CCMP1516. Taxonomy (NCBI): domain Eukaryota; phylum Haptophyta; order Isochrysidales; family Noelaerhabdaceae; genus Emiliania; species Emiliania huxleyi. The sequence continues at coordinate 93,917 of NW_005199821.1, forward strand.
ACGCCTTGCGACAGCCTGTCGGCGCTGCTGACCGTGCCATGCTGCACAATTGATCACCTGCATAGCTCGCGGCCTTAGTATCAAGCATTCAGTGACGACCTGATCGTACGGCCAGTAGGAAGGTGTCCTTCCAGCGCGTGCACGCTTCTGACGCAATGCGCGTCACAACTGCCTCAGATTGGCTGCTGGCACTCTCGAGGCTATGCTTAAACAGCCTCGCGCGCATGGGCAGTCAAGAGGGACCACGCACCTTCTCAGGACAGCACCAGTGCCTCTCTCTTGGACCGGCAAACGTGGTGGTCTCGTGTTACCAATGTGGGACCAGTGCGGCATCGCGCCATCGACAGCTCTGAACTGCGCCTCACCACTGACCGGGAAGGCCGCCAAGTGGGCCAGCACCGGTCGCACATTGTGGCAGCAGTCACCAGTGCATGTCTGATAGCTAGACCAGCAGCGTCACGGTCGCAGGGTCGTATCGTGTCAAGCCTCTCGCCCGGCCGGCCGCGTGCAGACGTCGGCCTGTCTGCTGTCTGGAGTGATCTGTCGGCGGTCAGTACGACCGATCAGGTCGGAGTTTTCTTATGGTTGGAGGGCCTATCTGTATGTACTCCTCGAGATCTCTCCAAATCTGCCCTCTACTCAACCGTACTCATTCGGGAAGTCGGTGCTCTGAGCGACTCTGAGCGCCGGAGCCCCGTTTCCGCACTGCTGCGCGCAGCGCGGCGCACGGTGCCTCCGGGGGCCCCCGCGCCCCCCCAGAGCGACTGCAAGACCGAGAAAACCGTCCGAGGGCGTGGCCGTGCCCGTGGGTGGCGCCGGCGCGCCGCGCGCGGGGGCGGCGGGGGCTTATGAACTGGAGTGGTGTCCGTGTGCGCGGTGCCGTCTGGCGTTGGGGAGGTGCACATTTCCGCGTTATATCAAACGACGAGAGACTCCGCCTCACACAGCGGGGGCCGCACTGGCACACCCGCGCCCCTCAGCGCGCCTTTGCGTCGCGAAGCTGTTCGACGGTGACGCTGCCACCCGCGACGACCCACCGCTCGTTGGAGATCTCCTTGACAAAATCCTCGTTGTGCGAGACGGTGACGACGGCGCCCTTGAAGCCCTTGAGCGCCTGCGTGAGCGCGGCGAGCGTGTCGTTGTCGAGGTAGTTGGTCGGCTCGTCGAGGGCGATGAGGTGCGGCTTCGACCAAAAGGCGGCGCAGATGACGAGCCGCTGCCGCTGCCCGCCCGAGAGCTGCTTGATCTTGCCGTGCGCGAGGTCCGAGCCCAGCCCAAAGTCGTCGAGGTGCTCGAGGATCTCGGCCGAGGTGATCGGCCGCACCGCGAGCCCGGACTCGAGCGCCTGCACCTTGAGGTCGTAGTTTTTGACCATCTTGAGCACGTACCTGCGCGGTGCAGGGCGCCGCTCGTCGGCGTGTCGCGGCATCGGCGGGTCGGAGGGGTGCAGGAGGGCGGCGGCAAGCCGGGTGCGGGGCGGAGGGGCGCGGCTCACGGCTTGAACTGGGTCTCAATCTCCTCGAGGGGGTACCACTGCGTCGCCTCGCCCTTGCGGCCCGGCTTGACCACCTCGTACCAGACCTGCTTGCCGCGCTTCTGCCGGCCGACGACGTCCTTGACGGCGCCCGTCTGGTCGCGGATCGCCTTCTCGTCGTCGGTGAGGGCCAGCGTCTTGAGCTTGGACAGCTCGACGTCGAGGCCCTGCCGGAAGCGCTCCTGGATGTAGGCGATCGGCGTCTGCTGCAGGTACTCCTCGAGGTGGTGGAGCGAGTGCTGCGCGATGTAGGCGAGGCGCAGGTTGTGGTGCTTCCACACCTCGCCCACGCCCTCCGTCGGCTCGAGGTCGCCGATCAGCAGCTTGAGCAGCGTCGTCTTGCCCGCGCCGTTTGCGCCGAGCATGACGACGCGCGAGCCGAGCGTCACGGTGACGCTCGCGGACGTGATGATGGCGCGCTCGCTCCCCTCGTACGTAAAGTGGATGTCCTTCATCGTCATCACCGGCTTGCGGTAGGTGCGGATCCCCTCCGGCTTGCCCGGGTCGGGGAAGCGGATCGGCAGGATCGAGCCCGACGCGACGAGCTGCTCGACGTTGGACAGGGTGGAGAGGGCGGAGCCGGTGCCGCTCTCCGAGCCGCCCTCGTCGGACGGCTCGGCGCCGTCTCCCCACGGGATGAGCCGGCCCGTCCTCGGGTCGACGTACCTGTTCACAGCCAGAGGTGTGAAGAGACGCTGTTCACAGCTCGAGGCCCGTCCTCGGGTCGACGTACCCCGTCCCGTCGTCCGCCGCGCCGGTGGCCTTCCCGCTGGCGGGCAGGCCGGCCGCAATCTCGGGCCGGAGCTGCTGGAACTGGCGGAATGTCATCGGGTAGTAGACGAAGCGGCACGGCTTGCCGGCGTGTCCGCCGTTGTCGTAGTGGGTGATGTCGGTGCACACCTCGTCGATGAAGGCGTAGTCGTGCGAGACGATGGCCATCGTCACGCCGGTGAGGGAGAGAAGGTGCGACTTGAGCCACTCGACCGCCTTGCGGTCGAGGTGGTTGGTCGGCTCGTCGAGCAGCAGCAGCTCGGGCGCGTGCAGAATCGAGATGGCGACGCTGAGCTTCATCTTCCAGCCGCCGGACAGGTTGTTGACCTCGCTCGCGCGGAGCTCGTCGGTGAAGCCGACCTCCGCGAGCACGCCCTCGATGCGCACAGCGGCGTCCGCGAGCCCGGCGGGCGCCTGCGGCGGGGGCGAGGCGAGAAGGGGCGGGAGGGATGAGGACGGCCGGGGCGGAGAGGGGAGGGCGGGGTGAGTGGATGGCCGGTCGCCTTTTGCATGCAAAAGGCGACGACGTCGACGCCGTCCTCGCAGACCACCTCGTGTCGGATGTAGTGCACGTTTAGGCCGGGCGGGAAGCCGCGGATGTCGCCCGCCGAGAGCCGGTTGAGCAGCGTGGTCTTGCCGACGCCGTTCTGGCCGATGAGGCCGTACCGGTGGCCGCGCTGGAAGCGGATGTCGGCCTTCTTGAGGAGGACGCGGCCGGCAAAGGCGAGGATGCAGTTCTGCACGTCGACGAGGTAGTCCTTGCCGTCGGAGGAGGTGAGCACCTGCTGGGCGCGGAGCGGCAGCTGCTCGACGAACGCCTCCACCGCAGCCTCGCAGACGGGAGGAAGCTTCTCGGCCAGGCTCGTCGCGCCGACTGCGACGGCGAGGGGGACGAGCTCCGCCGCGAGCCGCTGCGGCGCCTCGGCGAGCAGCGAAGTCGACAGCTTGCCCGCGAAGAGCCGCTCGAGCAGCGACGTGCCGAGCGAGCCCATGTGAGCAGCAACCTCGGGCGGCGTGGTCGCCGCGCCGAGCGCGTCGGCGAGCCGCGTGCGCAGCAGCTCGCTCACGACGTCGCGGCCCTTTCGCGCGGACGCCTGCAGCTCGCCAACCCCCTCGAGCAGCTTGTCGCGCGCCGTGGCCGCCTCGGCGCGCACGGCGGGCGACGAGTGCTCGAGCGCCATTTCGAGCGCCGGGTTGAGCTCGGGAAGGAAGGGCGCGAGCTCGGCGCCGTTGACGATGAGGGCGCACCTGAGGGGCGGCGGGGCGGAGGGCGGAGGGCGGAGGGCGGCGTCACGGGGGGCGTCTCGCGCGGCGTGGCGTTCTGGTGGCGGGCAGCGCGCGGGGTTGCGGGCGGCGGAAGGGGGCGGCGGCCGCAGTCAGACTGACGTGCAAAATGGTCAATCCGCATCCCCAAAGAGGCTCGGACTGGGGCGACAACATCGGTCATCACTCTGCTGGCGGGGCGGCGGCGGCGGGCGGGCGAGGGTGGGAAGGGGGCGGCGCGCACATGTTTCCGGCGCAAGTGGCTGCCTTCTTGACGAGCTCGTACGTCTCCGACCTGCGGGGAGGGGGTGAGGGCCACGTCATGGGGCGAGGGGCGGGGGCGCGTGAGGGGCGGAGCCAGGGAACGCACCGGAGTCCGCGCAGCAGGATGGGCATCAGAAAGGCGAGCGAGGTGCCTAGTCCACCCACCGATTCCCTTCACCCACCATTCCCTTCACCCATCCGTCCCTTCCGCAGGCAGCAGGACAGGCAGCAGAGAGAGGCGAGCGGAGGAGGCGTCCATCGCTTTGGCGGAAGGTCTGGCTGTCAGAGGCTCGTCTCGGGTGGTCTCGGGTGATGTCGCACCGTCCATCGCGTTGACGAAGGTCTGGCTCAGGATCTCGTCCACCGCCTCGAGAGTGAAGCTCGGCTCTCGCAGCGCGCGCACGATCATCGCCTTGAGCGACTGCGTCTCCGGGTTGTCGACGCAGGAGAGCATGGTCGGGATCACCTGAGGAGCAAGGAGGTGTCTAGGAGGTGTCTAGGAAGTGTCTAGGAAGTGTCTAGGAAGTGTCTAGGAGGTGTCCAGGAAGTGTCTAGGAAGTGTCGGGATCACCTGAGGAGCAGCTCGTTACTCGCACCGGACGCCGTCTCGTCTCGTCTCGTCTCGTGGGCTCGCCTCGGACGCCGCCGACTGCACCTTAGCGTTCGAGTCGTTGAGGCACTCGATCACCGCGGGGACGCACTCCGGCATGCAGGCGCCGAGCGGTCCCGGCGCGCGGGCGGCGAGGCGGCCAACCTGGAGAGCGCACGCACGCGGCTTGAGGCTGCGCCTCGCGGGGCTGCGGGAGCCACGAGTGCAGCGGGACACGGCTTGAAGAGGTGCGAGGAGTCTCCTCGACGGGTGTGAGCGTCTCCGCATGTGAACAGGTCCCGAACCCGTACTGTGACCTGGTAGCATCTGTTTCCGCATCTGGGGTCTGCAGCACCGTGCGCAAGCAAACCTCCTTGACGTGCCACGAGACCGTCCGCATCCCGTGGTAGAGCGCCTATCGACAAGCCGCCGGGCGAGCTGCAGCACAAGCCTCCTCCCGCTCCCACGCCGCCCGAGGCTCGCGGCTCTGCCGGCATGGCCGCAGGCACCGCGAGCGGGTCGAGGCACGACACGACCGTCTCGAGCGTGCGCACGGCGGCCTCGCCGACCTTGCGGTCGCGGTCGCCGACCAGGGCGACGATCTGAGGCAGCTGCGGCAGCGCGAGCGGCTCGAACGCGAAGCCGAGCCGCTCCGACATGCCTGCGAGCGGAGGGAGGGGCAGCGGGGGTGAGGAGTGCGCGACGCCTCGCCTCGTCTCTTCTCGCGCCTCTCCGCCGCTCTCGGCCGCGCCGTTAAGGCAGAGGACGGCCGCCTCGCGGGCGTGCGGCGCGGAGCGGTCCTCGGCCGACTCGTGCGCCGCATTCATCAGCCGCGGCACCGCTCGTGTCGCGTGGAGCGGCACCGGACCGAGCCCCGAAGCGCAGGCGCTCACGTAGATGGCAGCCGCCGTCGCCGCCGAGGCGGAGGCTGCGCTAGCCGCCTCGGCGAGGAAGCGCTCGAGCGCCTCGACGGAGGGCGCCTCGGGCAGCTCGAACCCGCTCTCCTCGCTCGCCGCGCCCCCCTTGCCCGCCGCCGCCGCCGCCCGCACCGCCTGCGCCGTAGCCTCGTGCGAGCCCGACACCAGGCGGGAGAGCAGCTGGCGCATCGCGACGCGGCTGGCCTCGGCCTCGCGCGCGGCGGCGGCGGCGGCGGCCTTCTTGCTCGCCGCCGCCGCCGCCGCCCGCGCTTCCTCCTTGGAGGCCGCCGCCGCAGCCTCCTCCTTGCTCGCAGCAGCCGCTGCAGCCGCAGCCTGCTCGCCGGCGGCGGCGGCGGACGCGGAGGCCTCCGCGTCCGCCGGCTCGTCCGCCGGCTTGGGCTTGTCCTTCTTCTTCTTCGGCTTGTCGCCCGCCGCCAGCGCGGCTGCCTTCTTCCGCCGCTTCTCCTCCGCCTCCTTTGCCGCGAGCGCCTCCTTTTGCTTCTTGGTGAGCACCTTGACGGGAGGCTTGTCCGTGTTCGCCTTGACCGGCGCGACAGGCGCGCCGGCGGACGAGATTCCCAGGGTGCCGAGTGCCCTGTCGAGGTCCATCGCCAGAGTTGCTGTGGTTTCACTCCGCTGGGCCTGGCGCGTATCCTCGGCCGGCAGCACTTTTTCTTCTTTCTTTTTGAGAGGCCTTCGTTTTTAACAATACAGACGGATGGTCACTCGCTGTAGCCACATGACACGCACACACCCGCACCGCACCGCACCCCGCCCCCCCGCCTCGCCTAGGTTGGAAGGAGATGGGAGGATGGAACAGCCCGAGGAATAAAAAGCGGAACAAAACACGTATGGAAGGTTGAAGTCGTGCACCACGCTGCCCGGCGTTTCTCACTTTCCGGGACAGCCCCGCCCTTGTGAGGCAGGATGAAAGTGCTAAGACCTAAGTGTCGGCTACCCCGTACGCACCTGCGCGATCGCGTATTATGATCGGTGTGAAAACAGCACAGTAGGTGTGAATATAGTAAGTAGTACATGCCCCTGTGTGCTCAGGCAGTCCTCTAGTGTGTCTGGACTTGGCCTGAGCAAATAGCCATTTGTCGGGGCGGCCACAAGCGGGCTGGGCACGGGCGGGTCGACCTGACCGGCCGCTCGCTGCCCCAACTCGGCTTAGCCACGGACTTGGCTCGGGTCGACCTGACCGGCCGCTCGCTGCCCCAACTCGGCTTAGCCACGGACTTGGCTCACACCCACAGGTCGTTGTACTTCAAGGCTAAGAGTGAGTAGGACAAAAGAGTTTTCCCAGCGCGAGGCCATGTTCCCACGCGCTGCTCTCGGCGATTCCGGACTCCCCCCTTCCACACCGGCGAGAGTGTGCTTCGCAAGGAGGGTCCGGGGCTCACAGCATCAGAGCCCGGAGCCGTGTCCGATAACACTACCTCTCGCAGCGCACTGTTGGCTATGACCCTTTCTTTCTTTGAGAGAGATTTTTAGAATGAAGCCGACAAGAAATCTGGCACGCACAGCAGGGCTGGTGGATTAACGTTAACACGGTGTTGACACGTTAACGGTTAACACCACAGCCGTAGAGGTGTTAAAACGTGTTAACACCGCCCCTCGGGAGGTGTTGACCCGCCGTCTAGCATATTCACTTCACACCCGCAGCTGCGATTGCGAACATGTCCCATGGGCGTCCCCAGCCATGCCAATGCGCCTATTCATTATTATCCCTCGTGCTCGACGCCCTCCTCTAAGTCGGCAATCGCTGCATCCACATCCTCCTCTTCCGCCTTTCGGTACTTCTTGAGCGCATTCTTCAGCGGCGTCTTGCCACAGTTCTCGTACAGCTCCTCGAGCTCCACCCAGCGCGTGTCGATGAATCCAGCGTCATTGCTGTCCTCTTTGAAAGTGCCTCGCGTGAGGTAGCACACGGCCTTGTCGGCAGCAGCCAGCCTGTTGCGCCGCTTCTTTGCGATGAGTTGCTCGGGCTCGCAGAAGCGCATGCCGAGCACCGCATCAATCTTGAAGCAGAATGTCGGCACGACCGCATCGTCCGCACCGCCACCTGGGGCCAGCCGCGCCTGCCGCTGCGCCGCAGCCGCTTTCTGGCACTTGTAGCGGCAGCACATGGTGCGGTGCGCGTACTTGAGCAGACGGTGCGCGCTGCAGTTGGCGCAGTGGCCCTGGGAGTAGGGCGCGCGCGGCATTGACGCGGACCCAGGTATTTCTCGGGTATACCCGGTTTTTTGCAGGTATACCCGGGTTTTACCCGGAGCGTGTGTCAACACCGTGTTAACGGCTGTGCTAACGGGTAACGCTTGTTTTGGGACTGCCGTTCGACTGTGCTAACACCGACCTTTGCGCCAAGTGTTGGCACGATCTGTAGTCAGAGCTGCCCCTGAGGTGTGTTAATGTTAATCCACCAGCCCTGACGCACAGTGATTTGGGCTCGGCAGCTTGTCGACTACCAGCCGAAGCCGGAGTCGGAACCGTATAGCCGAAATGGTCGTCGGAGTTAGTAGAGCCGGAGCCGCATGAGTCTTGGTCGGAGGAGGAGTCGTCGGAGGAGCGGTGGGACGCCTCGCGCTTGTCGCGCCTGATGCGCTCTGCGAGGGGGCCGGGGTCGTAGTTGTCGTGCTCGAGCGTCGGGAAGACAGCGCGCCTTGCAACCTTGTCGGCCGAGCTGCCGTCCCAGTACAAGGTGTACCAGTCGCCGCGAGGATAGAACCAAGCGTTGACCAACCTGTACCGTCCGAGAGCGGCCGCCTGAGCGGCCTGGGCAGCCGCCTGAGCAGCTCTTTGTCGAATGTGTCCGGCGCGAGAGTTGTTTTTTTGAATTCTTTCTTTCTTAGGACCGCCGCAAGCGGCGTAGCGTGGAGCGGTTGTAATTCGCGCTCTACGTCGCTCTACACTCTATATCCTCTTCCTCTAGCTCTACACCCTCCCCAGATCCTCCCTCCCTCCCTCAACAGGCAGGTCACAGGTGAATGAAGCACAGCCTCCAGGGCTTGGCGGTCCGCGGACTGAGAAGCATTGGTGTTGTTTGCGCTGCGCGCACTCGCAACGGACGAGCACCAGCGCTGTACACACCGAGGTACGTTCTGGCTTCCTCGACGCTCGAGTATTTATTGCACTTCTGATACTGTTGGCTGTGTGTGCGTGCGTGTGTGTGTGCTTTGCCTGTATCACTATTGTGTGATCTGTAAGTTTGTACGGGATGTGCTGACTACTGGGTGCATTCATGGAGAGGGTTTTTTTAAATCAAAATCGGCGGATCGGCCGGACTTGCACTCCTATAGTCCTCGGCCCGCTTGCCCATGCTGCTGAAGTTGGCCCCGCTTCTGGTCGCGCTGCCGACGTCTGCCCTGCCGGTGCTCCGCCCCACCACAATCACTCACTCAGGCAGGCTGAGCCTCACACGCGCAGACCGGCGTGCGCAGGCGGAAACCGTCCACGACATCAACCCGACCGCTCGCAGCACCACATTTGCGCCCAAGCCCAACCCTCCCGTGCCCGACGTGGTCGACGACCCCGCCTGGCTGATTGCCACTTCTGGCTTCTGTTCGAATCTCAATGTCGTGATGAAGGAGCGCGACGTCGAGGCGAGCGAGACGGAGGGCGATACGGCGGCGCACTTCATGGCCGACATCGAGTTCAACTACTACCCGCAGACGGCGGTCAAGTTCACCGACTTCCCGCACCACCTCGCGAAGACCATCGAGGGCGACGCAGCAGAGGCGGACGCGCTGGTCTCGAGCGCGTGGGATCACAAGAACATCGCGTTGCTCGAGCCGACGTCGACGTGCAGCTCTGACCAACAGGCCGACCAAGCGTGGGGCATCTCCGTCTTCAAGGTGGAGGAGCACCGCCACTGCATGGACGGCGAGACCGCGTGGGAGGGGCATCCCTGCGTCCACTACTCCGGCTACGTCTCGGCAGCTACGTCCAACTTTGTCAACGTGAACGAGGGGCGATTTGTCTGCCAGCTGTTCGTCGATTCGATTGTGGATGAGGCGATCGAAGCGGGTGTCTATGTCGCGCTTGCAGCTCTCATCGAGCCTCACAAGACGTGTGATTTGTGGAACCTTGAGCCCTGCGTGACAGACGGGAAGAACAAAATGAAGGACGTCATTCGCAAGTTGCAGGATGAGGTTCGCCAGCTTCCTACTTGCGACAAACGTGGCGAAGGCCTAGTCAAGTCCGTGATGGATTTGGTGTGTTCCGTCGACTCTGTTTTGGACCAGTGGAAAAATGCCGTGTGCGATGTGTGCCACTCGTATTGCGATCGCGAGGCGCGCGAAGGGGGCAAATCGGCCCGCTGCGGCACCGCTGGCAACGCCTTCGAGAGGGAGTCGCTCGACTGCCACATCGGGTGCTAGAACGATACTCGAGTACAGTTCCGGACGGGCATTAAGAACTGCGGCGCTCGTAGCCCAGGCTCAGGTTCTTAGCTATGTCGAAGGCAGGCCGGCACGCGAGCCTCAGGTTCTTAGGGGGGGGGGGGGTCATACGACCGTTGCACGTGCTCTCTCTCGACGACTACGGGCACAACGAGGTGCCCAACGCGTGGGTCTTGCTGGAGGCTGTGAGGATAGATAGGCCGATAGGCCAGGACAGGGTAGTCCTGCCTACGCACGCGCTGCGCATCAGCGTGTGCTGTAGATGCGCATCAGCGTGTGCTGTACCGGGTCGTGGGTTCGAGATGGGTGTCCGACCTAGCCTTAGCCCAGGCTCAGGTTCTTAGCTAGATTGGCGACAATCCGCCGAAATGTAAGCCTCAGGTTCTTAATTGGGGGGGGGGGGTTCTTAATGCCCGTCCGGAACTGTACGTGCTGGGATGTGGTGCTCCCTGTAGCTCTTAGTGGACTCGGCGTGCCTGTGTGTTGTGTGTAGCGCTGTGTCGTGTGCGAAAGAGGCACCGCGGCGGTGACCGGTGTGTGCAATGTATATATGTATTAAGCACACAGACGCACACAGACAGACACAGAGCACATAAACACACACAGAGCACACGACACAGACAGACAAACACACAGCACACAGATAGACACACAGCACAAAAACAGACACACAGACACACACAGCACAAAAACAGAGACACACAACACACAGGCAGACACTGAGTCTGAGACACACAACACACAGCCAGATGCACAGCAAGCACACAGACGGACACCACACAACACACACAGACAACCAAAGAGCCACACCACATATGTAGACAGGCACACATCACACAGACAGAGACACACATCACACAGACAGACAAAATAGCATACAGACATACACACAGCACACAGACAGACGCAGAGCACTGCAGATACCAGGTAGACACGCAGCACAGGAGACATACAATGCACACAACACAACAACAACAACAACAACAACAACAACAACTACAACAACTACAACAGAGAGATACTACACAACACACAACATATAACAACAACAACAACAACAACAACAACAACACACACACAACACAACACACAACACACACAACACAACACATTATAATGAAGGTTGAAGAAGGTCTTGGGTGGTACCAGTTTAGTGAACTTTTTGGACAGTTAAGTGTATATAATGCTTTCAGGAGCTATAGTGTGTATGAAAGTGGTTCCATACTCAAGCTATAGTGTATACAAATTACAATACTGTGACGAGCTGGAATCGCTCATTTTCGCTCATCTTAGCTTCTGTCCTACCGAATAACTGACGATACTACTACTGCAGAGTAGTGCACTTATCGGACAGATGCACACGGTCGCGCAAAACGGACTTACACAAGCTCCAAAATCACTCAGAGAGCACAGCATATACTTCAGAGAGCACAGCATCACTTAACCAAGCAGCACCCAGCTGTCAATTTTAGCACTGGCGGCGCTCGCATAGCTCTCGACACGCTGAGCAAATGAGACGCGTGCTCGTCCTCTCGCCCGCGTAGGCGACCTTGAAGTTGTAAGCAAACTCGTCATCCTGTCCCATGTTGGAATTGGCCTCTTCAATCGTGCCTACTGGTACCAGCCAGCCACCCAACCTAGGAGGCCACTTGAATAGAATGCTCTTGCCAACGAGTTGACTGCCAACTGGTGAGTTGATCGCCGGACCACGCCGCCATGGCTGTTACACCTTGGACGGTCGGAGAGGCCTGGGGAGAAGGGGTTAATGCAACTCCTTCAACCCCCCACTCCCCGCCCCGGAGCAGAAGCCGGGGAGTGGAGTCACTGGCTGACTGAATGATAGCTGGCAGCACGGCCGGCGCCGCCCCCCCTCATGGGCTTCACCCGCTGCCACCAGAGGGTGGACGGGGGGGGCCGGGGGGGCCCTGCACTTTGGCCCTGCGAGGGGGGGAAGAGGAGAGAATGAACCCTGCTGCTGCCCTCCCCTTCCCTGACCGCTGTCTTGCGCGGGCCGCCCTTGTTGGGCGTGCCATCCGGCTGCGCGGGACGCTTCCCCGCAGCATTCCCCGCAGCAGCAGGAGCTGCCTCTCGCTCCGGCTGCTCTGCAGCCTCTGCTGCGGCGATGATGTGTGCGTAGTGAATCTTCACCCCCTTCCACCAGTTGCCCCAGTTGCTGCCCTCCTCCGGAGGTGGACGCCCTCCCCACGCCTCGACCCACTGTCGCTGAAGCTGGCGCCAGCGCTCGCATGTGCCGCCACGGCACTTTTCGCAAGCGTCGCAGTCGGCGAGCTCCGGCCGCGGAGGCGCGTCGCGCGCGCGCTGCAGCTGAGCGGCGGGTCGGCGCAAGCGCGCGACCGGCGGTCTGTCGGGCGGAGGGCCCATGAGCCCCATCGGTGCTATTCGCCATGGCATCTCAAATCTCTCTCCGAAAGCCACCCGGGTTGATCGCTATAGGCATCAGGTTATTCGATCTAAGAGCTTGGAGAACACAGAAAAAGGTTCACTTTTTATGCTGTGTACCCCCAAATTATATGCAGGTGCTGGGAGAAGCTGTGTTTTTTGCTCATCCAGCAGAGCCCACTCAATCCTCCACCCAGTTCAATACCTCCGCCCAGCTCAACACCTCCCACCCAGCTCAATACCTCCACCCAGCTCAATACCTCCACCCAGCTCACCCAGCTCAATACCTCCACCCAGCTCAAGACCTCCACCCAGCTCAAGACCTCCACTCAGCTCAATACCTCCACCCAGCTCAATACTAAGCCCCTATGGTCTATGTGCGCGATCTATTTGTCCAAGCAGACTACAATACTAAGAAGTTGGATGACCTAGATCACACGACGCTGCCAAAAGGCATCCAAGTCTCGCTGCCCCCCTCTCATTGAGGCAGCGTCTCGCTGCATCTACAATTACATCACCGCCACCGTGCCACAAGACACGATCAAGGAAAGACTACCAAGATCAGTGTGCAGTGGATGGCCTCAAACTTCTGGCTTATCTGCTTGCTGAGCTTTCAAATTCTTGGACCTTAACCCCTAAACGGCGTTCCTTTACATATGTAAAGGAGCGCATTGTTATTTTATTCCTTTGCAGGACGGCTGGTCGGAGCGACGGCCGATCCAGCAGTCGTCTGCGACATGGTAGTGGCCCCGGGTCATGTGCAGCTGGTCCCGAGCGGCTCAGGTCCCAGATCGAATCTCGGACCCACAGATTCTAGATTCCTTTAGATTCCCTGGATTCCCGCAACAACGATCTCTTAGCGGCGGCAAACAGAGGCGCAACTCTGCCAGCAGCGAGGAGGCTCCTGCTGCTCAGCTACCGAGGCCTGGTGGCGTCGGCTGCTGCGTGGAGAAGACAGCAGCACTGTCCGACCTCAAAACATGCACAACAAGCGGGATTTGTGACTCTGTCTTCGATTCTTCAGTCGCTCTGCCGGACGCGCTCGCTTTGTCGCGAGGGTCACCTGTGCAAGCCGTGTGGACGCCCAGAATAGCCTCTCCTGGCTTAGCTAGACTGAGAGATATTGTGCACATGGTCAGCCTCTACAATATATACGCTGACACTTTACCTCCCAGAGCTCGTCTCGGTCCGCCACGGCCATCCTCAGCCTCCGGAGGGCCCCTGGCCGCGGCGCGGTGCGGCGGCGTCACAAATCCGACGTCAGTTCACCGGGACGCGATCGGGCGATCTGAAGTCCAACTAGGCGTATGGATTGCCCGCCCAGGGCTATCACCTGGACCCCTCAATGGACGCCTGCGGTGCCGCCCCCACGAGGTGTTGTTCACACCTGTCCAACCATTCGTGCAGCAGGGACGCGCTGTGTGTGGCTGGCAGCAAACTCAAATGACGACGGGTTGCAGCCTCGTAGCTCAACGGCAACATTGTGCATGAGGAAGGCTGATAGAAGTAGCACCAGCCACACAACCAACAGCTTCTGGAGAGTATGCGGAGCGCAAGCAGCCGGTGATCAAAGGCGTGTGTTGCTGTCGGTGGCAGATTGCCACAGGGACGCCGGCGCTTCGGTGCGTGGCTTCGTCACAATTTTCCACCGCTCAACTTGGAGGCAGTGTGTCTAGTAGCGTGCTACACCTATGACGGCGGACCTCACTGGGGCGCCGACGTGCGACGACCGTCTGGGATCGAAAGACGAAACCGCGTCCTCCAGGAGCTCGTGCAGTCTGCAGAGCGCGCTCCGGAGCTCTGTGGCGGAAAATTTAAAGGGAACGTGGTGGCTTCCCACCGCCTCTGTATGTGCCCAATAAAGTGCTAACACGACCCTCGGGCAGCAGGGGGTATGTGGCGAGCGCACGGAGGCACAGTTAGGCCGCCGTGATATCGCCCTTCCGGGCACCCCGTTTCGGTAGCCGTTTAGGGGTTAAAGGGACCACGCCGTTGTCAGCCGTCAAATTCTTGGGCGTCGCGCGAAGTCCTATTCAGAGGTCAAGCAGCCCACAGAGCTAGCAGCCCAGATATCAACCAACAGGTTGGAGGTACTTTAGCACAGCAGCGAGAGAAGGATTTGGAGAAGATTTTGAACATTTGTGGTGTTGAGGGATATACACAACAAACCAG
>NW_005199821.1:108326-124414 GCF_000372725.1 Emiliania huxleyi CCMP1516
AACCTTGGACCTCCTCATGAACGACCAAAGACCAGCTCAATACCTCCCGCACAGGATCAAAAACAGGGAAACAAGGAGAAGCGACCAAGAGTCAAACAGCAAAGCAACCAAACCCACCGCCGGCCAGCTCAATACCTCCCGCACAGATCAAAAACAGGGAAACAAGGAGAAGCGACCAACCGTCAAACAACAAAGCAACTAAACCCACCAAAGACCAGCTCAATACCTCCGCACATATCAAAAACAGGGAAACAAGGAGAAGCGACCAACACTCAAACAACTAAGCAACTAAACCCACCGCCGGCCAGCACACAGACACAGCAAAAGCAACCAAACCCACACCGCGGACCAGCTCAATCAATACCTCGTGCAGATCAAAAACAGGAAACAAGGAGAAGCGACCAACCGTCAAAGAACAAAGGGGGTGTGAAAGCCCAAACTTTTGGGTCGGCAAGGAGCAGCACCAGCAGGCCATCCGCACCTTGCACCCCACGTGTGAAAGCCGAACTTTTATGTCGGGCCGAGAGAGCTCTCACAGTACACACAGACGCACAGTAACCGCGGCGGCCCTTTAGCATTTTTGTTCAAGTTCCTCATCTCGCTTTGGCCAAAGTACAGGTTTCGATCCGGGCCACCGCAAATTTTGATCAGCAAATTTCGAGGGGCGGCCGCAAATTTTGAGGTAGATTTTGATTGTCAAAATGTGTCCGTCTTGGCACAGGATAGAGCATATAGGCGGCGAACACGCGGGTGCGCAGGGACATCGCGACTCTGCCCGCTCGCTCGACCCTTTTGCCGCGAGAGGGCGCCGGCCGCGTGTAAGAGGTGGCTGGCGCCCTGAGGCGGCAATTGGTGGCGTGGGGAGTGCGGAACGCTACTGGCGGCGCGACAGGGCCTCTCTCCGCTGCGTGTGCCGCCCATCGGCACGCGGGTGCGCAGACATCGCGACTCTGCCCGCTCGCTCGACCCTTTTGCCGCGAGAGGGCGCCGGCCGCGTGTAAGTAGTAAGAGGTGGCTGGCGCCCTGAGGCGGCAATTGGTGGCGTGGGGAGTGCGGAGAACGCTACTGGCGGCGCGACAGGGCCTCTCTCGGTTGCGTGTGCCGCCCATCGGCACGCGGGTGCGCAGACATCGCGACTCTGCCCGCTCGCTCGACCCTTTTGCCGCGAGAGGGCGCCGGCCGCGTGTAAGAAGTGGCTGGCGGCCTGGCGCCCTGAGGCGGCATTTGGTGGGGTCAGCGTGCGGTGCTGAGTCTTACTCGTCGGCGCTGGGGCCAGATCCCAGCGCAGAACTCTGCAACGCTGGCATACAAACACAAGCAAGAAGACTAACCCTAACCCTAACCCTAACCCTAACCCTAACCCTAACCCTAAAGCCGTAGGTCAGCGTGTGGGGCTGAGTCTTAGTCGTCGGCGCTGTGCGGCCAGATCCCAGCGCAGAACCCTGCAACGCTGGCATATACAGACACAGCCAGACTAACCCTGACCCTAACCCTAACCCTAACCCTAACCCTAACCCTCTAACCCTAATAACCCTAACCTAACCCACACCCCCCAACTCCACACCGCAAATTTGAAAGATCTTGTTGAAAATCAGGCCCGACTGCAAATTTCTTCAAATTTTTCGCAGGCGCTCCGCGCGCCTGCAGATTTTGAAATAAATTCGACAAAATTGGTACCTGGCCCAAATCTCGCTTCTCGGTCTGCTTTCTGTGCTTCAATTGCTCACATGCGTCCTTGGAAGTTGTGTGACCTCCTTTCACCTCCTGCTCTCGTATGCCATGCTGCTATTTATTTATTTATTTACCCTCACAGAGCGTACACCGCGGGCGCCTCTTGCGGGCCGGAGCCCTTAGCCACCGCGCGGTCAAAAGTCTACCGAAAATCGGCGCCTGCGGCGGGCTGGGGGACCGCTTCTCCCCCCGCATGGGTACGCCCTCCTGGGCCCCGCGCCCCCCCAGAGCAATAAGTGCTACTGAGTAGTGTGGCGCTCCCTCATGAGGCATGCGCAGCCTCGAGACCCACAACCCCCGTGTCAGCGCAACGGCGCGGGGCGGAGGGAGGCGACGCTAGTACCAGAACGGCGGCTCGTCGCCACCCTCCCATGGCGGCGGCACCTCGCCTACAGGGAAAGTTTCGGGAAGGTTCCGAGAATGCTCCCGGCCTCTCCCGCGGCGGCGGAAGCCTCGCCGGGCGGCGGCGGCGGGAAGTCTGGCCCACTAGACTGTTGCCAGCCGCGCATCCACTCCTCTCTCCTCCACTGTGGCTGCGGGGCGGCGGGAAGGCGGAAGGAGGCGTCATTCATGCGGCTTGGCGCGCGCGGCTGGCAAAGGCGGCCAGCAAGGAGGCGGCGGCGGCGGCGGCGGCGGCGGCGGCGGCGGCGGCGGCGGCGGCGGCGGCGGCGGCGGCGGAGGCGGCGCGCAGAGAGGGGCGTGCGAGCGGCGGGGGGTGGAGTGAGCGCGGCAGCGAGCGGCTGGAGTCGGTAGCATGAGTTGGAGACAGCGTGAGTTCAATGGCGTTGTGAGTGCCGGCGGCGGCGAGTCTCACCCCAAACTCATCACTGTACCCAAACTCAGCATCGCGCCTCGCGAAGAAGGCGCCCTCGCCGGCGCTGCTGGCGTAGAGGATCGCGCCGACCCCGCCCACACTCAACAAAATCACGGGCAGAGCCCCCAGAGACAGGAAGAAGAAGAGTGCGGCGGCGAAGCCGCCCACCGCCGCGAGACCGCCGAGGTAGCGGAAAATGTCGCGCTCGACGTCGCGAAAGGGCGCGCCGCGCGGGAGCAGCTCGTCTACCCGCGGCGGGCGCGGTGGCGGAAATAGCTGCATGACGGTGCCGGCACGCGGAGCGTGCAAGCGCAATGGGATCGGACGCAATGGGATCGCAATGGGCATGCCCGCCGAGGCTGGCACATGCCGCTCGGGCACATGCCGCTCAGGCCGCTTTACCTCCAGGGCGACTGGGCGCGAGCCGCCGCCGTGGAGGGCCGGAGGAGGCTGCAGCAGCGCTGCGGCGCCCGTAGAGATCAGTAGGACGAGATGGAAGGGCATACGAGCTTCCCCGGGGCTTGGGGGTGGACGGCTGGTGCAGGGGCTGTGAAGCAAAGGCTGGGTCAAAGAGCACAAGGGACAGTACTACGACGCGCTCCATGTCAAGAACGGAATCGTCAAAATTTGTCTCGTCGAAAGCCAGGGCGGCATCGCGCCGCCAACCAAGAGAATCATCTTCAACACCACTCGCAACAGCTCTCGCGCGCCGCCGTCAGTGGCGATGCGCAAAACATCAACAACGCTGCTCGCAACATGCGTGTCGCGCACTCATTCATGACCGGTCTCAATGCCCCACCCCCCTGCGCGCGGGCCTTCTAAGCCCGCGGGTAGTCCCCCCCCATCCCCAGGGCCTCCAGGGCTCGCACCTCAACCTCTCACAGACCAGCGCACAGCGCCATAGGACGTATTTTCTTCTCAATAACAAGGCTGTGAAGTGCCACATGCAAGGCTGTGAAGTTGCCGCAACGGCTCACCGCAGTCCACGCAGCCTTGTTATGAGAATGAAGGGTGGAGAGGGGCCCGTCCGCAGAGCTAGGCGGCGTGGGCGCCCCCCACTGGGGCCGAGGGTAAGAGGACGCGTCTGCCGCTTGCTGGTTCTTGATTGACGTCGTAGATAGGGTGCCCACACGACCCAAAAGAAAAGAGCTTTCCGGCCCAAAAAGGGACGCGCGAGGCAAATCTGATGTTGGAGTGTTCCAATAGGAGCGAGGCCTCTTCCGCTGGGGGACCGAGTGAATAGGAAACGAGGGTTCGAGCGCGCAGGCGCGAAACATCGGAGACAATAGGGGGATCCGGCGTGAAAGAGCTATCGACATTGTACATTGTCATTGACCTTGCTTGACCCTGCCGATTCCACCGATGTCGACGCCATCACCTCTGCGGCTACCGCACTCTCGCTCGACGACACCGCGTGGAATCACACCGAAGGCCTTTGCCGAGGCGATGGGCCGGGTCACGTTGGACCCCGACCCCGCCCCCACCCCTCGGGGTTGGGGGCAGTCGTACCCCCGAGATTTTCAGCTTTCAATTAGTCATGCTGCACGTGCAGAAGCGCAAAGCTTTTGCGCACCCAGAGCTGGGCCACGGTAGGAACATGGGAGGCTCGCCTTAGTGACGTGTGCGCGAGCGGCGCTGTGATCGATTTTCCATGTTTCCACAGCGCTCTGTCCCACATGGGATCAAGAAGTGATCGTTCTGCTCGATTCTGCCAAGCTTTTTTGTATCTATTTGTCAATGCCCATTTACACCCTGCACGAAGATCGCAAGGGCGGGGATCTGTTCCTTTTTACCCATCTCACAGTAGAGGTGTCCGTTTTTATTTATTTATTTAATGCCCATTTATTGTCAATGGCCACAGGCTTCATCCGCACTCAGGTCCGTTCATGTTTTCGGTTGTAGTAATTGCTATCTAACGGATAACAAAGTTGGGCTGGCACGGACGCTCAAGAAAGAAGCACTTCAAAAAACCGAGAGTCCGTTGCTTTGCATGCGCATGGAAGTGCAAGTATAGAGCACGTCCATGAGCACGCCTTTTGGACTCATTCGTCAGCCCGTTCGGCGTCATTACAAGGACGCGCGATTTTATCGTAGCGAGCCCACCATCCAGGTGCTTAATTCGGATGGTCATTGGTTCTTCTGGTGGTGCATAGTATGGCATGAGATTGGCCCCACGTGGTATTGCGTCGCCCTCAGCTCGCGTCAAGTTCCTCTCAGCGTATGCGCACGCAGGAATGATGATATTCTGTGCTAGCAGTCCATGCAAACACGCTTTGCTCACCCCGCAGGCCGAGGGCGGCAGTGAGTGCGTGAGTGTTGCAGCAGTGCACATGCCCTTCTCTCTGAGCACGCCAGTAATTCGCATGTCACCCCCTGAGTCGGCGCCCTTGCGCAAGTAGTTGTATCGGACGACTTCTCGCCAATAAGCAGCAACGTATTCGGCATTCATGAAGCTGGCGTGCACGCTTCCATAGCTCGTCGGGGCTGGACACCTTTCCATAGAATTCTTCACACGGACATGCATTGCGGCAGTCGCATCCAGGCGCGCTCTGCCGTACGCGTCTGGCCAGCCCGTTGCGGCGCAGAGCTCACTGAGTGTTGCTGTGAGGATGACGTCCAATTCAATGTGCAAAGCAGAATCTAGACGTAGAGTGCGCCACGCTGCGGCAAGATAGGCGTACCGTGTGTAGTAGCCAAGCGGGGGCCGTCGCTTACCTTCCTTAGTGCTATGCACCGATGGCCAGAGATCCTGAAGATGTATTATTCCACGCCAGTCAGCGGCTGTGAATGCAGTGGCTTCGAGACTCTCCATGGTCAGCAGCACTGCACGATAATCTTTCACCCAGCCCGTGTGCTCTGCCGTCAACATTCCACTACGATTGCTCAATACGACCACAATCTGGTTGTTGGGATTGAAGAGGCGAGCGGCACGGACAGCACCAATATGACTTGCGCCCATTATGCCGTTGTCTCGTGGTGAGAACACAATGGGAAGGTTAGCGCATGGCGGATCGTGGATCTTTCGCGGGTTACGCAGCGGCACGCAATCGGCAAGAACGAAAACGACAACTGCCAAAGTCATTTCCATGCAGCGTTGACCCGAGAGATATTTCGGCCGATACCCGCGCGTCCGTCCCCCGGACGAATAACTGGAATGCGGGCACTAAGAAAACGTAGTCATTAACCAAAACGATTTCCGCGAAAAATAAGAAACGACGTCCCGCCTCATGTGTCATGAGCAGAACACAGAAGTGTGTACGGTCAGAAAAGAATTTAACGTGCTCGCCCAGGACGCAGGCAGGAGCTGCGCTCCCCACCCACCCCACGCCGTGGTTTCTTAGCTTCGGCCGGCACCACAGGTCAGAGCCGGGATCTAGGAATTTTTAGGTAAAATGACAATAGGATAAGCATAAGGAAGCGCTGGACCGCTCCGGATGACGTTGGCCTTTCCGAGGGTTTCCTCTCGCACCCTACCTGGTTTCCTTTCCGTGTTTCCTGCTCGTTTCCCTACAACACCCTCTAGTTAGTTTCCTCGGGAAACCCCGGGGAAACTCCGTGGAATTCGTCATTTTGGGGGGGCTCTGAGCCGTGTCTGAGGCTGTTTTGGGGCCAAAATCGGCAAAATACCGGGTATTTTGCGGGTATACCTGGAAACCCCCGGCATACCTGGAAGATACCTGGGTATCGTGCCGATTTCCTCAATTTTGCCCCAGATTTTGCCCCAGACCAGCTCTCAGACTCAGGGAAACTCGCGAGTTTCCCGAGGGAAACTCGAGAGAAACAGAATGGAGCACCAAACACCCACTGGTTTCCCTGGAAACTTCCGGAAACGCAAAGTGCTGGGGACCCTCTGGTTTCCCTCTGGGTTGCCGGAAACCCTCGGAAAGGCCAACGGATGAGCGGATGAGGGATGTCGCCAGTCCGCAGTCTGCCACCCACTTGGGATGACAGGAAGACGCACACACCTCCATCCACACCGCCCAGAACACCGCAGACTTGGGCAAATGACAAGTGCGCGCGCCGCAAGGGGCGAAGAGAAAATTTTTGAGCGGGGCCGTCCTGTTCACACTCGTGTGAGGTGTGTGGGCCCTTTCTTGTGGGGCCGCGCCTGAGGCGCGCCGTGGTTTCTTAAAGGTCTCTTAATGCCCGCAACAGACTGTAGGGGAGGAGGACAGGGTCCGCCGGGTCGTGCGCGCAAGTTTTACTCGTTCCTTCCGCTTCCTGCTTGGCGGCGACACCGCACAGAACCTCGAGCATGCAGCAGGAGCCGATCGCTCAGCTCGCGACGCGGCACCTCTACCTCGAGACCCCCGACAGCGAGCTCCTGCAGTTTTGTTTCGTCCGCACTCCGGTGCGCGAGCTTGTTGCGCCGCTGCCTTACCTGGTCGACCCGCCTCCTCCGCTGCCGCTGCCGTGCCCAGAGGTGCTCCCTCCGAGCATTGTGCTCGCGGCGTGCGCCGCTGTGGATGCGGAGGAGGCAGTGGGCGCGCCCGCGCCCGCGCCGCTGGACCCGCCTGGCCGAGCCGCTCTCCTCGCAAGCCTCCAACGGGCTCTGCTGCTCGGGCGAGAGCTTCCCGCAGCCGCGACCGCCTTGCCCGACGAGGAGTGGCGGGCGGCCCTTGCCGAGACGAGCAGCTTTGGCGGCGGCCTCTCGCCGGAGCACCTCTGCCGCCTCTCTCGGCGCGCGGCCCGCCTCAGAGCACCGCGCTGCGCCCCCTGTGAGCGCCCTCCCCGTTGGCCGGCCGCAGGGAGCTTCGCGTCGCGCCGCTGGCCGAGTGGCTGGTCATCCACATGATCCCGCCGCTCGCCTCCGCCCTGCCGCCCGAGGACGACGAGCCACTGCCCGAGCCTTTGTCGGATGCGTTTTGTCAGCTGCTGCACGCGAGTGGGCTGCTGCGGCTGTCCGCCGCCAGCTTTGACGAGAGGGTCGTGTTGCCCCTGCGCGCGGCCGTGGGCGGCGGCCCGCGGGCGGCAGCCGAGGCGGCGCTAGTCTACGTCGCCGCGTTAAGCGAGGCTGCCAGTGGGCCGGAGGGATGAAGGACCAAAGCCGTGCACATATTCGTCGCCGCGTAGATAAAGCTCGCACATGTTGAAGACCGACGACCGCGCAGCCGTCTAGTCGACGGCCACACACACACACATAGTGTCCTTACCACTCGGGGACTGCACCTGTGCAGTTTCGTACCGCTGCGGCGCGGTTTTGCAAAAACCGTTCTGCAGCGGCGCGGTTTTGCCCTTCACCCGCAGCCGTAGATCTCACCGCGAATAGTCAAGGTGGCCCACAGGGCCGCGGGACAGGACACTTCGGAGGACACTTGTTTGTAAGTTTTGGCAGTCTATTTCTGTCAGTAATTTGGATACAGCTTGTGAGTGGTCACTGACTTCACAGTTGGTGGCGGCGGGGCAACGATCCCCGGGACATTACGACAACATGTCGTCGACGGACACAAGCTGGAGCTTCAAGCTGGTGATTCCGGCCTACAACCTGGGCTCCGAGCGGGAGCACACCGAGTGGCTCCGCAACCTGCGGACCTCGGCGAAGCAACACAAGTACCTCCTCGACATCACCGAAGAGGGCACCATCCGGCCGGGCGCGGTCCGGAGCGCGAGGCCGAGGCGGTGGCGATGCGCGTGCGCTACAAGTCGGCCGGCGAGACGGCCGACATCCCGGCCTAGATCGACACGTTCTTCGAAAACCTGTCGAAGACCCTGTCCCGCCAACTCATCTCTACGGTGCGCTGCAGAACGCCGTCAAGGACGACGAGACGCTGACCGAGCTGTTGGCGGACGAGGACGCCGACCACTACGACGACATCAAGAAGGGCATCGCGGCGATCAAGTCGCTCATCGAGTCGGAGGACCCGAACTCCAAGAACGTGCGCACGAAGGCGCTGCGCGCGGATCTCGACAAGGCGATCTCCCCCGACGCTCTCAAGGACCTCACGTCCGCGAGCCTCGCCAAGTACAAGACCGGCATCGAGCAGGCGAACAAGTTGCTCAAGGGCTCCCAGTGGCACCTCCCCGACGAGGTGTCGAGGAATACATCCTCGACGCGATTGGCGCCAAGGGGGCCACGCTCGGCGCAAACATGCGCGTGCAGATCAGCATGCAGCGCCGACTCGCCGAGATGTCGAACAACACGTACGGCCTCAAGGCGTCCACGCTCGCGATGCAGGGCATCCTCGACCAAGACAACGCGGACCGCGCCAACGAGGCCAAGGAGGCTGCGCACGCGGCGTTCGAGGCGGAGGTTGCCTCGCAAGGCGCGCTCAAGGAGAAGTTCGCGGCCGCCGAGTCCCAGGTCGCCGCTCTCCAGGCGCAGATCAACTCCGACAAGGGCGGCGGGGACCGCGGCGGCCGCGGAGCCGGTGGGCGCAAGCCGTGCCCCCACTGCGGCGGATTGCACGGCGGCAAGTGCGCGGGCGACCTCATCTGCAAGGGGGTCCCTGTCGCCAAGGTGCTCGAGGAGCTCCCCGACCGCATCGACCCCGAGACGAAGGTGCGCATGGCCCAGTCCTCGTACAAGAAGGTGTGCGCCAAGCACCCCGGACGCACCCTCCCGCACAACCCCTTCGCCAAGAAGTCGGACTCCACCGCGGCCGACCACTCGGAGGTGCGGGCGGCGCTGGCCGACTCTGTCACCCGCACGTTCGACTCGGACGGCGTCGTCGGCGGCTTTGTCGCTGGCGTCAACACCGACCAGGTCGAGGACACCTTCCCTGAGTCCAACCCCATGACACAGCCGCGCCACTTGCACCGGCCGTCGGACTTCTGGGAGGCGATCTTCTGTGTCAACCTCTCACAGACCAGCGCACAGCGACCTCGGATGTATGATCAGAGGCAGAGCCTACGAGGGGTGGTGGAACCACATGTCACGGCCACCGCCGGCTCGACGCGACGATAGCCTCCGGAGGCTGACTTTGTCTTGAGCAATTGCGAGGCGCACCATCATCGGGGACGATGTCGACGAGCTGGGTCGCTCTCGCGGTAGCCAGGTAGCCCCCCATACTAGTAGCACCAGCCATGGCCTCAGGGAGCGCGGGCGAGGGCGCTGGGAGCAACACGGACAAAAAACATCAAAATTCATCGTTTCCACAGCATCCGTATTTGCAACTAGTCAAGCGCCGGCCGGCCACGCGACCACCCCGTCGTGTGTGCCGCCGGGGATGCGCAGCGGACCCTGGAATCGCTCGGATCGCGTGCAACTGGAGGACGCGGTGTGTGTCGCACGGTTGTTCGGTGCGTCGCAGGTCAGGCTGATAAGGACTGGCTACGCGACCATCGAGATCGAGCTGAAGAACGAGAAGGCCGCGGGCGACCGCGAGTCGGAAAAGGCGGCGGAGCGCTCGTACATCGAGCGCACCGCGCCAAAGGAGAAGGAGCTCACCAAGGAGCAGCTCGCGGCAAAGGCCGCGGCACGCAAGGCCAAGAAGACCCGGCAGAAGGCGCGCCGGGCGCAGGAGGCCGGCGAGGCCGAGCGCGCGGAGCCCCCGCGCGCGCAGCTGCGCGAGAACATCAAGTACGTGATGGCCGGGCTGCGGTCTGCAGCTGCGCAGGCGCACAGCCAGGCCGGGTCCAACATTGGGGTCGAATACTCGCTGCCCCCGGAGATGGACGACGGGTATCGACCACGCGGCCCCAGCAAGCTGTACGCCACAGTTCCCCAGGGGACCGTGGCGACGACGGTCGCACCAGACTGGCTCGCGAACGAGCTGGCCGGGCGCGGCAAGGTTGATGCGGCATGCCGCGACCGCATGGTCATGCACCTGATGACGGCCGCCGGCGCCTCGGCGCCGGCCGACGCCGTGTTCAGGTTCACGGCCGGCGAGGCGATGCAGACCGAGAACGACGAGGAAGGAGGACACCTACCGCTCCGAGGAGTATTCTGACGACTGGAGGGTGTCCGACTTGTAGCTGGCCTCACCCATATCTTACCCCTTCTTTCTGCCCCCCCTCCTCCGACCCCCCAGGCTAGATGGAGCACACAGATAAGCCGGATGAAGATTCTGCCCCACACACAGCCCCTTTATATGATCCCTTCACCTTCGCCTCGCTGCTTGGTGTTTCTGAACACGTAGTCGTCCACGCTGTGGGGGTTGTGTGCGGGTTGTGTCTGGGAGGGAGGGAGTGGGGTGCAGGTTGCTCACCCACCCACGGCACCGGGCCGGTGCACTTGTGGATTTGGGCACTGGGTGTGGAGGAAGCAAGTTCGTACACTACCCCCCCGTCTTGATCGAGTCGGCTCGGCGATCACCGCTGCTGCAATGACAATCGACGGCGTGTTGCAGCTCGACGCAGTTGCAGACGAGCTCGTACACGAAAACTTCACGTGCGACACGCGCGACCACGAGGACCACACCTTTTGCGGCATCATGTTTGATCTCGCGTGCGAGACTGAGCGGCCTGTGGAGTACATTGAGATCTCGTCGGTGCACGTTCGTGGCGCGCTCGGTCCGATGACGGTATGGACGACGCCGGGCTCATTCTCCGGCAAGCATGAGACGGAGGAGGCGTGGACAAAGGTGTACAGCGAGACGCACGCCCGATCGCACAACGAGCTTGTCGAGCTGCGGCTCCAGAGCCCCCTCCGCCTCAAGCCGGGAGAGAGGCTCGGCCTCTACGTTCACTCGGTCTCGCCAGCACACCTGCAGCGTGCTCAAACAGACAATTCCTAGACCCTCCAACACACCGCCAGCACACCTCCAACACAAGTTCCCAACCCCTCCCCGAGAGAGCGACGCGTCCCGTCTTGCGGTGCCCGCAGGCCCTCCCCGGCGACGAGGGCATCGTCTACGACAACTGCCGCCGCTCGATCTCCTACCACGACCCGCAATTCGTCGTCTACTCGGGCATGGCGCACCTCTCGTACCGCCCATTCGGCACGTCCGGCTTCTGGGGCAGGCCGTGGCGGCCGAACCGGGAGTTCGTCGGCCGCGTCTCGTACGGCGCGGCGAGCGTGTGATCGAGCCGCTCGCACAGTTCCCTCCCGAGGCGTGACCCGAGGCGGCTGCCGCAGGAGTCCGCTGGAAGATGTGGTCGCCGTCCGTGCACGCCCAGTTCCCTCTCGGCTTCCGCGAGGCGGTGCGGACGGTGCGCCGACCGCTCGCCCTCTCGTGCTCGCATCCCCCCTTCTCCTCCCCCACCCCCCACCCCCCACCCCCCCCTGCCCTCTGCCCGCCCGCAGGTTCTGATGGGGAGTCGGAGGACGGAGTCGCTCCTCTACCTGCTGCAGGACGAGATCATCCTCTTCACCTTCAACAAGATCTGGTGGAACGAGTGGGGGACACAGATGGGCGCGAGCAGCACCGGCGCCGCCGCGCCCTCGGCGCCGCCCGCCGCCTCGGCCTCCTCCTCGCCATACTCCTCCCCGTACGGCCACTCCTTCTTCGGGCACCCCTTCTTCTTCGGGGCGGGAGGAGGTTCGTCGAGCGGCGGGTGCGGGTCCTCCTCGGCAGCCAGAGGCAGCCTCGCCAGTTCCGTGCGCCGGCTGCTCGGCGACAGCGACGAGGAGGAGGAGGAGGACGAGATGTCGGAGGAGGAGGAGGAGGCTGGGTGGGCGCGCTGGGCGGAGCTCGGCGACGAGGAGGAGGAGGCGGACGACGACGATGACGAGGAGGAGCAGGAGGAGGAGGAGGAGGAGGAGGAGGAGGAGGGGGGGGGGGGCGAGGCGATGGACGAGGGAGAGGGGGCTGGAGCGGGCGCCGCCTCGGCGTCTGGCGCCTGCGGCCGGATCGAGGAGGGCCTGCAGCGGATGGCGTGGATGCTCCCGCCGCCCGGGCCAGAGGCGCAGGGCTCCGCAGAGATGTAGCGCGCCGCCGTGTCGACAGGGCATCTCTCCCTCGCCGCACTCGCACCCGGCGGCTGAGAGTTTGCAAGCTGGTGGATGGGCGATAGTAGATGGCGCACGATGCTTGTGCGGGCACTATGCCCATATGCCGTATCCGAGCCAACCACATAGCGGGGTCGTTCGTGTCGTCGCGTTTGTGTAGAGAGGAGTTTCAGGACTAGGCCCAGGTGGGCTTGGGGCCAGGGCGGGGGGGCGGGTCGGCGTTTTGCCATGTAATGCCTCGTCCAGCGTCCAGGGACTCCACGTGTACACGCAAGAGCAACGTGTTTCATCCGAACAAACAGTAAAAAACTGATGAGCTCGTTTACCTCTCGTAGCCGCAGCCGTAGCGCCGTGCAGCCCCAACTCCAGCCCAACTCTGCGCTTGCCGCTCTACCTCTCTTCCGTGTCTCGGGTTGTGACGAGGGGTGAGGGGACACGGATTGAAGATCCCTCACACCAAGATCGTGCAGGGCGGGGACACATGTCCCTAAATCCCATCTCGTCTCAGAGTTTGACCGTTTTATTTATTTATTTAGGGCGCATCAGTGATCAGAAAAGGTATCAGGCGTGAAATTCAGGGGAGGGGGGCAGAAGGCAGTTTGCCTTCCTGGTAGAGCATCTTCTGGAGCTTGCCAGATTCAGCCAAGGCCTGCACGTCGCTATTACCGCCGACGTGCTGGCCTTTGATCCAGACGGAAGGCACCGTACGCTGCCCCGTCATTCTGAGAAGGCAAGCCTGGATGGCCGGGCCATCTCGGCTGTGGTCGAGCTCGATGACGTGCGGCGGCGTCTCAAGTGTCACCTTCGCCGTGTTGCCATTCGCGCCAAACAGTGCCTTGGTCTTAGCACAGTGTGGGCAGTACGACTTTGAGAAGATCACCACCTCGGCGCTCGCAATCAACTCCTCGACCAGCCTGTGGCACTCGTCGCGCTCCACCTGCGACGCACGCGAGGCTCGTGCCGCCACGTACGCGCCTGCCACGGCTGCGCCCGCAGCCGCGCCAGCGGCAAATTCCGAGATGCGCTCCATACACACAAACTGGGAACGAGCGCCCCCCCGGGGCGGACCGCCGTGGCAGTGGCCGGAGTCGGCCTTTTGTAAGAATTCCTGCGGAGAAAAAAATTCGGGGCGCCCTCTTCTGTCAAAAGCGCCTTCAGAGAAAAAAATCGGTAATGTACGTAAGAGCCACAAACGTGCAAGTATTTCTTCAAAGGGAGTTTGCGGCGGGCACGTTCGGGCCGTTCGGGCCGGAGACGATGCTTGGCGCCCTCGGTGGCTCCCGCGTGCAGACGGGCCTCTTCCTGATGTCGTCAGTCAATCTGCTCGTGCTCTGGCGCCTCATCTCACGCCGCCCGCCCATGCGCAACGCCACCGCCACCGGCGCCTTCGCTGCCCGCGATCCCGTGCCGTCGGAGCTTGTGAGGTGGGAGAGTGGTTGGGAGCCGCTAGCCACCACCACGCGGCACCTGGAGGCGAAGGCGTCGGCTCTTGAGCGCCCCCGGACGGAGGCCTCTACACTCGGGCCATCGCCACCTTCGTCGCCTCAGAAGCAGGAGTGGCAAGAGCAGAGACCGAGAGGCGTGGACGCCTCAGCTACAGACCCGCTCAGGCCGCGCGGCGGTCCATCACTCTCGGCGCGTGGCGCTGCCACCTGGCGGGTAATTGGCACACGAGCCCGTAACGAGAGTGATGCGCGGTGGGCGATCCGTGCGAGGCAGGCGATTAGCTGCGGGAAGAGCGCTGCACCGGTCCCAGTGCTGGAGACAGTCCTGCGGCGCCGGCGGCTGCTCCCGCATGAGGCAGCGGTGGCGCTGTGCCGCGGGGCGTGCAATACACCACCGAGGTCGGAGGGCGGCACTGGTGGTGGCACACCGGCATGCAAACCCCAGCTCTGCGACTGCCGCCGAGGCTCGGCCGCGCCTTCGGTAGAGTTTGGCGCCTCCCGGGTGCTTCTTCCGGCGGCGGCGGCCGAGCTCTCGCTTGCTTCGGAGACGCAGCCGCCGCAGAGTCGGCTATCGGCTCGGTCCGAGGCGGTGCGTGCGCTGCGGCGTTACGACTCTGTGTACGCAAAGGCTCGCGGCGAGATGAACGCGACCGCCTGGGACCGTTCCCTCGCCATGCTTGCGCACGCGGGTGAGAACTGCTCCTTTCGCTTCGGGGACGCCTTCAGCGTGTCGCTCAAGGCTCCGACGACGTCGCTCGAGTACGGGGAAGTGGTCCTCGCCGCCACGGCGGCCTACCTTAAGTGCACCGGCCGCGAGTCAGGCGACACCTTTGTGCTCCGAGCCTCTTCTACGTCGGTGGACGCGTTGCTTCAAGTGAGAGATCCGAGAAGGCTCCGAGATGCACGCCACGTGACGCCCCTTCCTTTCGGCGGCGGCGCCGCCGCCCACCCCGCGCTTCTGCGGGCGCCTCAACACACACACCCTCGCTCGACCGTAGCCGACCCCCGTGCGCGACCTCGGCCGCGGCCTCTACTCGGCGGGCCTTCTCGCGGCGGAGCCGGGAGAGTACACGCTTGAGGTGTACTGGCTCAACTCGAGGCACGCTGGCTGGTTCGACATGCACGCCTCCCGGTCGCGCGGCGTCGACCCGCTTGCCCCCGCCCCTGCCACCGGAGGGCAAGCCTCCTACTGCCCTTCGAGCGCCAAGTGCGCCGGATGCTCCGCCGCCCCCCTCCAACGGGTGGGCGAGGGAGCGAATGCCTCGGAGCACTTCGGCGTACGTATCCACTTTAGCGTGGGCGGAACCTGGTTGGACTCCTCGCGGGGTGCCGCAGAAGGCGGCGACGATGGCGACGGCGACGCAGAGCCTCGTGCCTGCGGCAGCGGTAGCTCATCAGGTCGGTGGGTGGGCAACGAGTGGGCTCCGCACAGCTGCTACCTCCTGCGCTACGACGCGCCACTTCTTTCTAGATGCGCTACGATCGCACACCCTCTCAGCCGGTGGGCAGATGACAGTAATGGCGGCGGCGGCGGCGGCGGCGGCCTTCGGCTGCGTCTCTTTGGCGACTCTGTGGTTCGAGGTCTCTACTTTGACCTCGCAGAGCTACTCACGGGCACCAAGCAGGACCGCGGCTGGGCCAAACGGCATGCCGGACCTGGCAAGGGAAAGCGGCTGGCGGTGAGCGTGGGCAACGTCACCGTCTCCTGGTCATGGTGGACACTCAACGAGACAGCGCGAGTCGCGGATCGCAGCTGGCACGAGCGGTGCGCGCGCCGTCCCGGCTCGAGGGGGCCGCCGGCGCTCGCCTGCCGCAGTCCACCCAACCCGGACATCGACGAGTGGGGGCTCGATGAGCCAGAAACCGTGGTGCTCTTTGGCTCCTCGGCGCACAACATGCGCTACGGCTCACTCGAGCGCTACGCCACCGACCTGACGGGGATAGCCACACGGATCGGCGCTGTGCGGCCGATGCGCGCTCGCCTCTTCTGGCTGGTGGGGGCCGCGTCCCACATCTATGACGACGCGGTGCCGTGCGTGATCGACCGGCCCTTCCACCTCATGGGCCACCACCGTTCGGCCCTCTTCTCGGCCGTCGGCGCAGAGGTGATGCGGCACGCAGTGCCGTTGATTGACATGTGGAGACTCACCGTCGACCAACACGCAAACTGCGCCGACCTGCATTGCGACGAGCTGTACATGGCCAACCGTACTGGGGGCGACGGATTCGTCTCGCGCGAGGCGGCCAACCTCTTTGTCAACGCCGCGTG
>NW_005199821.1:126432-130322 GCF_000372725.1 Emiliania huxleyi CCMP1516
CACCATCGCGTCGCAGTAGCACTCGAGGCAGCGCACCGTGTCCTCAAGCGTCTCCCCCTTCTTTGCGGACGAGGTCGACTCGGAGACTGAGACGACCTGCCCGCCGAGCCGCTTCATTGCCGCGTCGAAGGAGCACATGGTGCGCGTCGACGGCCTGCGTCGCATGCGTACGCACCGTGAATGGCGCGCTGCGCAGGCGGGCGGGGCAGGGCCACGGGCGCACTCGTAGAAAACGTTTGCGAGGACGCGGCCGCGCAGAACGTCAGAGCCGCCCTTGGCTGCCACCATGCGCTTCATCGCGGCCGCAGTCTCGAAGACCTCCCGCACCATCGACTCGTCGAAGTCGTCCACCGCGAGCACGTCCGCGCCGCGCCAGGAGCTGGCCGTCGCCATAACTGGGCTGATAACTCGCGGGAAAATAAAAAAGAGAAAAAGGAAAAACTGGCCCATCGTCCGGCCTCTGGGTGCGCATTTTCTAGGTCCCCGGCGCCCTGGGCTGATAAGTGCACTCCAAGTGCGGCTATGGGCTGATAACTGCACTCCACAACAAGTGCTCCCCCAGCCCCTGCGCCCCAAGAATGAAGAAAGTGCTTCTTTTCCCCCCTTCCTTGTCCAGCGACCAGCCCGAACATCTTCAACATGATCAAAGGGAACTGGATGGATTTGGGCTATCGAGCGCATTTGGAAACTCGGGGAAACTCTAGGCACCACGGGGAGAAGCTAGGAGAGCGACGGCCGGAGTCGCGAGGCTGGTGCGTGGTGGCATCAGATGAGATCATTTGCCGGATTTTACTTCTCTCTTGCTGTTGGTCGCCGCAGTGGCATCTCCATGATCACGTAACGCTGCCCGTCCTTCTCAAAAGCACGACCGGGCACATCGGACAGCCCTAGTTTGCGGTAGTACCCGGCCTGCTCGACGCGCGCGTTGCACCACAGAGATTTCGCCCCGCCGGCACGCGCGTCTGCGACGAGCCGCTCAAGCAGCAGCGTCCCGTACCCCTTCCGTTGGTGCGACACGCGCGTGCAGAACTTGCGGAACTGCGCGACGCTCTCATCAACGCCCTGGCCCTCTCTCCTCTCCCAAAAGAGCGAGACGACCGAGACGGGCTCGTCTTTGTCGAGGAGGAAGAGACCAAAGTGTCGGCTAGTGGCGGCGTCCTCGTCGCCCGGGATTACGACGTACTCCAGTGGTTTGGAAGGCCACATGACCTCGTGCCGCAGAGGCCAGACCATTTGCGGCGGGATGACACGCACGCTAATCGCTGTCACCGAGTCCGCTGTCGCTGTCGTATCTGCTGCTGCGCTCATCCGCGCAACGTGTGTCTGGCACACAGCGCGCCAATGCACCGCACTGTCTATGGTTGATCGTCGTCTGCCGTATTCGTGCGGATCGGTGTGGATGTGTACAGCCCCTCGGCGGAGTCACAAGAGGTGGAAGAAGAGAAGCGGCGGCTAGACACGGGACTGGCGGATAGAAAACAAGAACACAACGCACTCTCTCACATGACAAGAAATCACGACTCTCACAGTGATTTGGGCTCGGCAGCTTGTCAGCCCTCAGCCGAAGCTGGGGCCGGTAAAATCTCTCTCACATGACAAGCGATCCCACGATTGCGAATGTGGGGACTACATGATTACATGAAGGGTGGAGGGGCCCGCCTGCAGAGCTAGGCGGCGCGGGCACCCCCCACTGGGGCCGAGGACAAGAAGCCGTTTGTCGCTTGCTTGTTCTTTTGCTTGAGCTTGTTGATCCAGTCGGTACGCTCCTTGCGCGCCTGCTTGTTGATGTTTTCGGCGTCGCCCACCACCGCCGCCTTGGAGATCTGCTGCGTGTGGTGGACGACGAAGGAGGAGGCGCTCGCCGACGCCGCCCCGTACAACGTCCGGTCCGTGTTGGTGCCCGCCGCCTCCTTGGCGAACACGTGGAGGAACTGCTTGGTGGGCGGCGCAATGCCTCCCAAATTTCCACGAGCACCAGCGACCAGCCGCGTTATGGCTTTCTTGACCCACTTCGCGTCGTAGTACTGCGCCCCCAGCCACTTCCAGCCCGTATCCGTCTTGACCCACCCCTTTCCATGTACGGCTCTTACGCGTGGTCTCTTTGACCCATCCCTTTCGTCCAGTCGAGTGGTCGAGCGGTCCGTCCACCTGACGGCCACGCTCCTTGCACCCCACGACTCCCGTACAGCGTGTTTCGGTACTCCTGTTAATGTTGTGGCCAATAAACGGATAGACACGCACGGCAAACGAACTATGTGAGCCGAGGGTGACAGTATACAGTACCACGTATGTAGGACCATGCGATGTCCTCCTAACGTGCCACGGACATGGGGCAGTACACAAATTGCGCGAGGACGAACTAGCAGGCCGCCTCTAATACCGTACCCACTAGCGTGTCAAAACTAATGGTCACTGGACTCCGTCAGATCCTCGGACACCTCCGCAGCGTCCGAGCGCGGGCTCTCGAGAGCACGGAGGTCAGCAAGGTAGTCGGGGTGCACGCCGTCGAGGCACGAGAGTGAGAGGGCGAGCGCGTCGAGGTCCTGCGCCGGGCGGGAACCATGCGTGTGGAGAGGGTGCAAGCGCCGGCGATGCGAGTGGCAGGCGAAAGGCAAGGGAGCCGATCTCACCCATGCGATTGTCCCCCAGTCAGCCTCGGGGATGGGGTCGAGACTGCTGTCGATACGCACAGAGCAAGAGCTCGAGGCACCGCGTGCTCGCTTTGATCGAGATGGCATGCCGCGAACCCGCGAGGCGCCCGACCCTGTGGCGTCCCTGTGGCGTCCCTGTGCTCTGGTTTGACCTTCTCCGTCCTACGAAAGTAGGTGCCTCTTCTCAAAAAGTCTCGCTTTTCTTTCTGAGTTGTTTAAATTCTTTCTCAGTGTATGCCCGAGGGTGAACTGCTGACAGGGTTTGCGATGAGAAGCGATCCGAACGTGGCATTCGGGTGATTAGATCACTAACTACCGCCGTAACGTGTGTGTTCTTCTTGTGTGTGTGTGTGTGCCGCCGTAACGCAAGAAAGAGCACTGCGACGGATCGGTCGGGCTCATGCTAGCATGCTAGCAAACAAAACAAAGTGTTAGAGTTGTTTGGTATTGCTAAAAATCTCTCTGCTAGCATGGAGGACGGAGTTGCGCCGAAAGGCAAAAGAAGCCGCGAGAACAAGGGACCGGCAGGCGGCGGCGTCACAGGACGAGGCAGAAGGGAACGACGCGACAGAGGAGGAAATGACAAGGGAGAGAATGTTATGACCCCCCCCCAATGAACACACCAGTGAGGGAGGGCGTCCGAGACGATCGAGGGGTCCCGTACCATGCGGAATCGACCCTATCCAGTGCTCAAGTGCTCAAGGGAGAGAACGACGAGAGTGGGACGACCGCGAGGTGGCATGAAGGTGGCAGCGAGAAGCGGCGAGAGACTGCGAAGAGAGATAGGAAGAGGCAGACTCCCTAGGGTGGGCGACGGCTAGCGCACCACACACCTCTCCTTAAAATCCCTGTGTGGTGGCGGCGTGCCGTCCTCCCATCCCTCCCTTGGTTTGTCTGTTTTCTTTCTTTCTTTCTTTCATGCTAGCATGCACCTCGCGAGCCGACGTTCTGGCTCAGCGAGGTTGCTGCGGAGCACTCGCGGACCGGTTCTTCTGGCCCAGCGAGGCCGCTGCGGGACACACCGGCGGCTCGGTTCGCTCCTCAACGCAAACTCGGTCGAGCAAGAAGTCAGATGTGTGTGTAAAGGCGGCGCGGCACGGTAAGGGTCGGCGGTAAGGCGGTAAGGCGCGGCAACAGACGCAGGCAGGGCTTTCTTAGGTATCTACTTTAGTTTTGGCAGTTTTTAGTCTGTCTTTCGTTTTTGGTTTGCTTCGCGCTAGCCGCACTCTCGCGCTTGTG
>NW_005199821.1:131347-134502 GCF_000372725.1 Emiliania huxleyi CCMP1516
GAGAGGGGGGCGGATGTATAACCAGAGGGGGGAGGGGGGGGGGGACGGAAACGGGGGGGGGGGCCCAACACGGGGGGCGGGTTCCCATTTATTTCGGGAGGGGGGTGGGGGGGCTCCCGCCAGGCGCCGGGGTGGAAGCCGACAGTCACCTGCGGCGGAGGCGGGCGAGGCTGCGGGACAGTGCTTTGTCCGCTGCGTGGCACTGGGAGGCCGGGAGGGGCTGGTCCCCCATCCCTCCTCTCACACCTTGCCCTTGTAGGCGCTGGCGCGGGGCGCCGCGGAGGCGGAGGCAGAGGCGGACACGCCGCTGAACAGGGCTACAAACTGCTCAAGCAGGTTGGGCGAGGCCGCCGGCGCGGCCGCAGCCTCAGGCGGCGGCGCGCTGATCGCCAGCCGGTCGCCGCGGTCGTACCAGCTGGTGACTGGCTTCGAGGGCGGCGCCCAGCCCGGCGGCGGCTCCCACTGCTCGCGGGCGGGCGTGGGCGGCATCCGGCCGGCGCCGCGGTGGAAGCCGACAGTCACCTGAAGGGAGGGCAACGTCCGCACGGGCTGGTGCTGCGGTGGTGGAGGCGGCATGCACAGGATGGGCGTGCTGCGGCAACACAGGGCTGGCACCTTGCCACGGTACGCCGTCGTCGTCGACGGCTTCGGCGTGGGAGGAGCCACCTCGGCCACTTCCGCGGCGGCGGGTTTGGGCACGGCGGCGGCCGGCTTCTTCTTTTGCTGGTTGTTTATCAGAATGCCGCCAATCGCGGCGACGGCGGTGCCGGCAGTCGCGAGGAGGGCGGGGCTCTGGCTCAGGGCGTCGGCAGCGGCGACCTCGATGCAGCGCGGCACGGTGGCGCGCGATGGTGCGGCGCGAGGCGGGGCTGCCACCAGCAGGCCGAACGCGGCAGCTGCGACGAGTGCCAGCATCCTGGGGAAATGAAGCGTATCCCGCGGAGCTGCTTGTGAATGGACCGCCCCTGCTCGTTCTCAGGGAGGGGCGTAGTCCCGTTCACACCCTCACTTAGGCATGAGCGCCCGAAACTTAAACGGCGGGCGCTTGACGAACCCGAGGGGGGGGGCGGGGGCAGCAACGGCTGCGGCCCCGAGAGTCGAATCGACAACTCATAGTTCGAACTGGCGACTCATAATGAAACTTGCTGAAATCGCCCTGTGGGGGCGGCAGCGGCGACCGCCCCAGGGGCGGCAGCGGTGACCGCCCCGGGGAATATGTTTAGCGACTCCCACCCCCAAGGAAGTTCTGATAGACATGTCCAGGACTCTGTGGCTGAAGTAGCGTGTGCGTCGAAGCCACAAGAGGGCTGGCTACGTCGGAGAATTGGGGGGGTGGGGGGTTCGCGTATTTTGTTTTCCTTGAACGGTTGATGAGACTGTGAAACGATCGCCGCAAGGGGCGTGAACGCACAAGTGCGTAATGACCGCAAGTGGTCGTGAACACCCCAAGGGGTGTGAAAGTAAATACTCCACTTATTCACAGATACCATACCAGCAAAGTACCCGAATCCAACTCCACGTGCCCAAGCGCACACCGGCCGGAGCGCCACCGGGGGGTGCTGCCCTCCCGTTCATGAGCCCAACAACACGAACGCTATCCATCCTCACCGGCCCCCATCCCCGTGGTCGGCCTCGCTCGCCGCGCCAAGCCGCGGTCCGGTCGTCCGCCCGGCGGCCAAGCCCAAGGACGGGGAGGGGGCCACCCGCGCTCGCGCAGCGTGGTAGCGGCGGATGCGTCCTGATCGACGCGTTTCAATACGCCATTACCGGTTGCCGAACTGGTGTCATCGCCTACAATTGGGCGATATCCCACAAATCGTGGAACAAGTACATGCACGCCTTGCATGGCAACACTGTTGGCACGCGGAGCACTGCAGCACGCGATGCCGAAACACACCAGGCGCAAGAGCCGCACCAGGCGCAAGAGCCACAACAGGCGCAAGAGCCGCACCCGGCGCAAGAGCCACAACAGGCGCAAGAGCCACAACAGGCGCAAGAGCCACAACCGCAGGCGCAAGAGCCACCACCGGCGCAAGAGCCACTTCAGGCGCAAGGGCCATCACAGGCGCAACAACCGCCAACACTGGATCGGGACCAGCCGCCAACCGACCGAGAGCCGCAGCCGCAAGAGGCACCCCAGGCGCAAGAGCCCCCACAGCCGCAAGAGGCACCCCAGGCGCAAGAGCCCCCACAGCCGCAAGAGGCACCGCAGGCGCAAGAGCCACCGCAGCCGCAAGGGGCACCACCGACGCAGGCGCCACCGCAGGAGGCAAACCCGGCGCAACTGCCGTCGCAAATCGACATTAATCAGATCGCTGCAGCCATCGCAGCCGCCAATGCGGCGGCTACCCGCATTGACCGAGAGGCTAGCGCTGCCGCCGCCCGAGCTGAAAGGGAGGCGATGATTGCTGCCTTCGCCACCGCCAGTCGCACGGGCCATGAAGAGGCGATGACCGATTTCGCAACGGCCCTGCGCAATGCCCTCTCTAATGAGGGTGGAGCCACACGGGGCTCACTCTCAGCCAAGGTCACGCGCACGTACGACGCGGACATCCCAAAGCTCGCGTTGTCATCGTCGGTGCGCTGGACACCCTCGCAGCCGGGGAACACGGCGAGATGGGATGGCGACAGCTGGTCCAGCACGTGCGTGAACACGGCGTGCTCTTGGATGTGTGCCAGCCCAACATGGCTGACTTGACAGGCCAGCTGGAACAGATTGTTCAAGCAGCCAATGGTGTCGGCTCGCAGGCCACCGTGGTTGCGGACAGCTCGCAGGAAGCGGGCAGCGTCACACCCACGCGCAATGTCAGGCAGCGCACGGGCTGACTTCGCTCTCGGTCTTGCATGGGTGTCCAAGCAGCCGCATCCTGAACTTGGTTTCTCCTCTACTGGTCGATAACCGCTTGTGTCCGAAAGTAGCTACCACCTACTTCTCGAGAAGTGTCGCCTCCGCAGCTTCATAATTTCATGTTCCTGGACACGTGGCCGCGAGACACGTGGCTGGCGAGCGGGTCGGCCGCCTGCACCCGGGTGCACGAGTCGCTAAAACGGTTTCATGTGCCCGGGCCGCTTCGGCGGTTTCACGAGCGACCGGCGTGTACCAGTACGTAAATATGGCAAGCACTGCTGTGTAGCGGGGCTCATGCGTCCAAGCT
>NW_005199821.1:137707-139564 GCF_000372725.1 Emiliania huxleyi CCMP1516
GATTAGACACAAGCTTAGAGAGTCGGGTCATGGACAGCCCTTACGCTAGGGGTTCCTTGGAGGTTTGGACTACGAGAATGAGGGGGTGCGCAACCAACACAAACCCAACGGAACTGCAGCAGTCCGAGCAGCTGTGAGACAGGGCTTGGCGGGGGGCGGGCGCTAGGGAGGCAGGCACAGCACGCATGTCTGAGGGAGACGAAGGCGCGGACGTTGCGGGAGCGGCGGGGGGCAGACGGACCCAAGCGCGAGACGCGGACGATGTCCGAGGGCTGCGCCGCGAGGCTCTGACATGCGCGAACACGGAGATCAGTGTTGGAACTCGCATTTCCGCATTAATGGGTGAAAAAAAAACTGTTCAGTTTTCAAAGGCAAAAACGCCAGCCTACGCCCTCCCCTCACACTGACACTTCTCCCCTATTCCCGTCTTTAGGTTGCGCACATCTCCCAGAGAGGCGCGCTGAGCCCTGTTACCCACGCTCTCGAAAATAGCACAAAACTAAATATGGCGGTCAATATGCGTTTCCGTTCCCACGCGTAGAGCCGTACACGGGGTGCCACTATACTGGCAATTTGAGCTACAACGATAGTTTGATACTGTGTGGGGGCTGGGGGAGGACTGTAATCTGTACGGGACCCTTTATCGTTGATGGAGTACGTGTGTGTCGTGTGTGTAGTCACACGTGTAGACAGCGTGTAGTCTGTAGAGAGAGCGTGTGTAGAGGTGTGGACCGTGAGTTGAACAAAATCCGGGGACGCGACCCACCTCGCCACAGACGGTCCCGCGCCTCGCCGCTATGACGGGGACACACCCCGCACCGTCCGCTGTGTCCCCGTCTTTGTCCGGAGTGAATACTCCAACGCGCTCGTCGGTGACGGTGTTCCCGATTTCGCCGCGCTCGGCGAACCTCGACAGCGCTTTCGGTGGCATGCAGCTCTTTGCGCCTGAAGCCTGGAGTGAAGCTCCTCTGCTGCTCACACACTCTGCACAGATGGCACAGCCCACTGTGCGGCTGCCACAGCTGTCACAGCGATGGGCTCGCCCTCACTGGCCCTCAGTCAGTTGTGCTGCGGCTTGTGTGAGCGACACTGCTCGGCGACTGCCGGCACACTGTGAGACCATGGGTGTGAGGTAAAACCACGCTACCAGCGCTTGGTCACATCAGCCCTGAGGTCAGATCCTTCTCCTCTGTTGATGGTAACACTTGTCTACTCGCTGGAGCCGAGCAGGAGGGCTTGGCGCACAACCCCTGTTCAACTCAGGGTCCACACCCCGTACACCACATCGCTACATGAAACTTGGAAAGGGCTGGAGAGCGGTGGAGGGCTCCGGGCGCACGCCGCGCAGGGATGGAGAAAACAACATTCGCCCGTAGCTAATATACGCACCCGGTCACGCATCCGACGAGACTGCGGCCTCGTGCACCTCGCCCTCTCCATGAGAACCCGTCTCCCCCTCTGTCGGCGGCCGCGGATCATACCCGGGTGGCGAGGGATACTCCGCCCCGAGCCCGGCGCCGAGGCAGGCGCGGACCTGCTCTCTCGTCGACGCGCCCGCCTCTCGCGCTCGCATCATCGCGGCCAAGGCCTGCTGGCCCTTGGCGTACTCGCCTGCGGGCGCGCCCTGCCCCGCGACAAAGCTCCGCATCCGCGCAAGCTGTTCGCGCAGCCGCTCAGCCTCGGCCGCCTCGGCCGCCTCCTCGCACGCCGCCTCGCCATCTGCCGGCGGCGTAGCACTCCGCGGCGCGATATGCGGCTCGCTGGGCAGTGCAGTCTCGACGCAGGCTCGAGACGCAGGCTCGACACAGGCGAGCGTGCGCCACGTGCACCCGACAGACAGCACACCGTCATCCGCCG
>NW_005199821.1:142675-145267 GCF_000372725.1 Emiliania huxleyi CCMP1516
CCAGGGGCCGGAGGGCTTCGGGCGCCTAGAGAGACCCTTCTTACGAGCGCCGCCGGGGGAGGGAATCCTCTCCCCCGCCCACCGGGAGGGAACGGCGGTCGGGTGGGTGTCTTCCAACAGCCATCCTTCCTCGCCGGGGGCGTCGGCTCATCCTGGGAGGAGGAGTGGCATGACCCCAAGACCAGGGCAGGCCCGGCGGGCGGACCCCGCCCGCCCGCTGCCCGCGTCGGCCGACGGCCAAGCGGCGCGGTGGTGCAGCGCGCCGTGAAAGACGACGGTGCGACCAGGCGACGGGACCAGCCGCAGCGCCGCACGCCGCGCCTCGCCGTCGGCGTCCACGCCTCCGGCCACCTCCTCCCCGTCCACGCTCGCCGCAAACTCGGTGTGCCCTCCCCACGCCTCCGGCCACGCCTCGTGCGGGTAGGCGAGCACCGTGAGGAGCTCGCGCCGCGAGGACGCCAGCCCCGCCAGGTGCAGCAGCCGCAGCAGCCCGAGCAGGCGGCCCGCGAGCGGCCCGAGCGCCTCCGAGTCCGCGTGGAACGAGTCGGGCGCTAGCTCGCGCGAGAGAGAAGTCACATACGCCTTGCGCCGATGCGCCGGCCGGTGCTCGCAGCTTGTCGCACCGAAGGCGTCTCGCATGGCGACACCGTGCTGCGCCGCAAAACGCTCGAGTCGCCTCTGCCGTTGCTGCGTCGAAGCTGCACCGCCGTGCATTCGGCGGTGCGCCCGGCCTGACGCCGATGGGAAGCCAGCCGGACGAGCGCTCTGCCCCGCCACGCATGCATGCCTCGTCAGCGCCCGGCAGCCAGGCGGTGCTGTCTGGCGAGTCGGCGACGAGGACACGCCGGTCCGCGTGGATGGTGTAGACCACGCCGCCGTCGAGAGGGGTGGGGATAAAAGGCATGTATCCCCTGCAGAGAATCAGAAAAAGAATTTTGACAACGGACGATTCGCGCAGAGTGAGAGACTGCCAGTGAGAAGCCGGAGGAAGGTCGCTAGTCGAGAGAGATCGCCAGTGGAATAGGAGTCCACCGTGCTGCGAATCCGTCGCTGTCCCTTTGAGCTTTGTCAGTGTAGCAGGAGAACTAGGAGAGCGCAACCAGAGAGAGAGAGATTCCAGTAGGAGGCCCGCGCCTGCCCCCGTCCGCCGGGTGCAACTTTGTCCTATACGAGAGCGGAGAGGGGGATCCCTGGGACCCTGTCGTGTGGGTGAACCCTTCCCAGCCCCCCTGCGTGTCGCGATGCGCTCCCCGCTCCCGTTCCTCCCCTGTGTCCCTGATCGTCCTTCCAAGATCCTGCTCGTGCAGGTGGGGACCCTGTCCTTCTCCCATCCCTTGTTTGGTGTGTCCGTTTTATTTATTATTTTATACTGCACTTTGTTTATTTATTTATACACGATTCGCGCAGAAAAAGAATTTAAACACAAGAACTCTCTCTCACAGCACACAGGCTCGACACAGGTGCGAACTGGCGCGTGCTAGTACTGCAGAAAAAGAAAGGACAGGGCGAGTTGTCTGTTCTTTCTAAGAGAGAGGCCCAGGAGGAGGAGTGTGTTGCGTGACTGTCACTGTGCGATTTCGGGCCCGGGGTTGTGCTTTTGTGATCTGTGATCTGTAAGCACAAAGCTCAAAGGTCAAAGCAGTCAGGGTCCGCCCGCAGGCGCATTTTGTATACCGAGGCGGTGCCCGGTGCCGAGCGCAGGCAGAGCTCACAGGTCGGATCTTAAGACAGCATTGTAGATCCCTGGGCGAGGGTGGTGGCGCTTTTGTGTGGCGGAACAGAGCAGACAGCTGCAGACGCCTTCGAGCGCCTGCAGACCAACCGACTCGAGGACTGCGGCTGCGTGTCAAACGACGCCAAGATCAAGGCCATCTGCCCGGCGGGTGGCGTCGACGGCATCCCAGCTGCAATCCTCGAGCAGCAGGAGGGCGAGATCCAAGGTGTCAAAGTCGTCGGCACCTTTGTCGCGCCCGACACCGACGCTGGTCGCCAGTACGAGCGAAACCAGCTGTGCAAGACGTTCGCCAGCAGGTTCAAGGTACTCGACGAGGTCGACCAACTGCATGTATGTACACACAACACCGCAGAGAATCAGAAAAGAATTTAAACATTCAGAAAAGAATTTTAAGAAAGGCAGCGCCACGATTCGCGCAGAGTGAGAGACTGCCAGTGAGAAGCCGGAGGAAGGTCGCTAGTCGAGAGAGATCGCCAGTGGAATAGGAGTCCACCGTGCTGCGAACCTGTCGCTGTCCCTTTGTCAGTAGCAGGAGGTCTTCTGATAAACGCAGTATGGAAGATACAAAGAGACGGAGGAGCAACGAGCGCCCTGGCGTGAGCCAAAGACACTCCCAACTGCGCTCCGTCACCGGTGTCGCGGTCTCCCCCACTGAGGGCGATCTGCGGGGGGGAGTCGCGCCGCCGGCATGTATCTGTGCAACTGTGTTTTTGCCTTGTCCCGTTTGATGGAGCAAAGCCACGGGCCGCCCGCGCTTGAAGGCGGTCGCGCCAGGCGCGGGCGGCACTAGTTGCCGGCGATCCGCTTGGGCAGCGCCCGCGCTTGCCTCTGACTGGGTCTCCATAGGTCGCGCGGCC
>NW_005199821.1:146224-147887 GCF_000372725.1 Emiliania huxleyi CCMP1516
CACTTGAGCGCCTGAAACTTCGGACTGAGTGCTGGCCCTCGCGGTGCTGTTATTGCCACGGCGCCGATGGCAGCGGCCTGTGGATTGAGGTGGTGAAGCTGACGGCGAGCGCGGCGATGCTGCCGATCGCCTCGCGCCAGGGCGCCGCGCTGCGCGCAGCCTGCCGGCTTTGGTCCATCGCCACGGTGCCGCGACCGTGCCTCCACAGCTCGATCACCTCGTTGAGCGAGCCGACCTCGGTGTTGAGGACCGTCACCAGGGAGGAGGAGGGGTCGGTGCCGGGGGCGGCCAGCTTGGACGGGAGCCCGCCCGCGTAGAGCTCGAGGAAGCGCGGCACCGTGGTGTACCCAAGCTGCAGCTGGTACCGCCTCAGCTCATAGATGGCGTCGCCGCCGCCGCCGCTCGCGCCCTCGGGCGGCGCCGCGTTTGCCAGCCCGTGCAGCCCAAAGTCAGCGACCAGCGGCGGCTCGACGTAGAGGCACGACTTTCGCTCTGCTACCCATTGGCCCCCGCTGTGGTCCAGCGGGTCGGCGGCGAGCGCTGCGTAGTAGGCGCTGCGCTCCTCATGGCCGCTCCAGCTGTATGTCGTGGTGGCGACGTCGAGCACGCCGCCCACTTCAGGGAGCGTCGCGGTGCGTAGCTGCGAGGAGCGGACCGCGAGCGCAGACGACTGGAAGGCCGCAGCCCATTCCGACGCCGCTCCCGGGTGAAGCCGTTCCTCGCGGAGCTCGACCATCGACGACATGCGGCGCGGGCTGCCGCGGCGAACGACGACGCGGGAGGAGCGCGCAGCACCACGGCGAAGTGAGGCTGACGACATTGCCCCGAAGCTCACAATACGAAAAGAATTTTACAACAATCAGAAGATGAGTAACGGGTTTTGGCCCATGCGCATGCTCTTCCTCGTGCTCGCCGCGCGCTCGGGAGCCGGAGTGGCGGGGTCGGAGCTGCTGCAACGGCGCGAGTGGCCGCGAGGGGTCGTGCTGGGGCTCTCCAGAGGGCGAGACCACTACGCGGCGCTCGCGGCGGCGCACGGGGCAGCTTCAGCTGAAACAGAGCCTCAGCAGCGCCTTCAGGCAGTGCAGCACAACGCCAGTGGCCTCTCTGGAGCTATGCGGCGGCTGGCGGGCCTGTGCGATGGCGCCGATCCGTGGGCTCGGGACGCGCTGTCGGCTCGCGTGCCGGTTGCCGAGTCAGCCTGGCTGGCGAGAAGCGCCAAGGCCTTCCCTGCATTCTGGGCGCTGCCCAGAAGTGCGCAGCACCTTTGCTGCGCCGACGGGCGGCCTCGATGCGGATTGCCGCGAGTGGCGTGGGAGCCTCCAGTGGCGCGGTCGTTGGTCAACACCGCGGCGCGCGCGCGCCGCGGGTGCTGCACAACAAGCGGAGTGCATGGGCGGGCGCTCGATCGCTTTTCGGTGCCCAACTTTGGCTATCGATTGCCGCCGGTTATTATAACCGGTGGGAGATCGTTCCTGCAGACGGAGGGATTCAACGCGGCGATAACTGCCCGAGACGTCCCTAACCTTTATTTATCTCTGCCCTGCTTCAGGAACCGGGGGCCGTCTTCCTCAACCAACCAAACCTCATTACCGACTGCCGGTCGTTGGGGACACGTGACTCCTGCAAAGGGCAGTGTCTCCACCCGGGAGTCGGAC
The DNA here is from genome assembly GCF_000372725.1 of Emiliania huxleyi CCMP1516. Classification (NCBI taxonomy): domain Eukaryota; phylum Haptophyta; order Isochrysidales; family Noelaerhabdaceae; genus Emiliania; species Emiliania huxleyi. The sequence continues at coordinate 147,880 of NW_005199821.1, forward strand.
ATTCCAAA
>NW_005199820.1:0-2180 GCF_000372725.1 Emiliania huxleyi CCMP1516
GACGCCGATCCGTGTCCCAGCTCCATGCGCCGCAGGAAGGAGGCGCGGAAGCTCCCGTTCAGCAAGGTTGGGACGCTGCGCTTTCCGTCGAGCAAGCGGATGCCTGCGCGATGGGTAAAGATTGATCTCAACACCAGGTCTGCCGAGCGGCAGGCCATGGTCGACCGGCTTGCGAGCCTGTCGAGCGAGCAGATCAGCAACCTTTCGAGGCGCTTCTACCCGAGATTCTCCGCGCAGGAGCTGCGGGAGAAGCTGGCGCACCTGACGGCGATGCCGCCCGCACAGTCGTCTCCGGACGGCCAGCTGCTGGGAAAGGCGCTCAAAATTGCCGCCACCAGTGCTCTTCGCGAGCTCGTGTGCGGCGAGCAGTCCATCTGGCAGCTGCCGCCGCCGTCCGCCCTCATCTCGGTCACGGGCGGCGCTGGATCCCTCAACATGACCGACAAGCAGAAGCTTGTCTTTCGGCGCGGGCTGCTGTCCGCGGCTCGCACGACCAACGCGTGGATCATGACGGGCGGCACTAACGCGGGCGTGATGGAGATGGTGGGCCGGATGCTGCAAGAGTCCTCGGTCGAGGTGCCGTGCATCGGCGTCACGTCGTGGGGCGTGGTCGCCGACAAGGAGGAGATGGCCAAGAAGGCCAACGGCCGGGTGCTCGACTACAATGGCAAGACAAAGCTGGGGGCGAAGTTCGAGGCCGCGGAGCAGCGCGTGGCGCTGGACCCCAACCACTCGCACTTTGTGCTGGTTGACACGGGAGCCGAGGGCTCTTCCGCGTTCGGGAAGGAGATCGCGTTGCGCAGCATGTTCGAGACTTGCATCTGCACCACCTCGTTCGGGGTCGACGAGGAGGGCTCGCCGCTGCCGACCCCGCCGATGGTGCTGCTGGTCGTCGGCGGCGGGCCCAACACGCTAGAGACAGTGAAGGCGTGCCTTGAGCAGGAGCGGCCCGTGGTGGTCTTTGTCGACTCTGGGGGCGCCGCCAAGCACATGCGCGACTGCTGGGACAACAGGCTGCTGCGGCGGCGGGGCGACGAGGCGGCGAGGGCAGACGAAGAGCTGTGCAAGTCTTTTGGCCTGAGCCTGCCGAGCGAGTGGACGCCCGCGCGGTACATGAGCGTGCTCAACGAGGTTTGTGTCCTCGGCGAGAAGCCCCGAGGCGCGATGCACGTGCCGCAGCTCACCTTTTTCTCCACCTCCGACGACGTGAGTGCCGGGAACGACCTGACAGCGCACCCAGGAGTGTCAGGATACACAATCTCAATCGCACACAACGACACGGCGCCCCGTTGTGCTACAGGGTAAGGTAAGGTAAGGTAAGGCGTGTGCTACAGCTTACTATGTCTGACACTATCACTAATCCGCGTGCGCGCATCCTCGTAAACACTTGCTACCGACGGAGACAATGCATGTGTGTATTGTGTACTATTGTGAGAGGCAGGGTATGAAACATGAACTGTGAACTGGGCGTGGCAGCTGGCACGCCAATCGAGCTACACTGAGGCCAACGCCTCCGCAGCCTTGCCCTGCAGCAGCTCGGCCTCCGCTCCGGAGATGCCAAGTGCGCTCGGCAGCCCATCCGGCGACAAGCCTGTGATGCTGGCGTAGACCACGATGGCCGCGAGGTAGGTGCCGAGAGCAGAGGGATGGGTGGCGTCCCGGTCGTAGAGGCGGTACCACAGATCGCGGTCGGCGCCATACACGAGCTCAAAGGCTGACCCCACGGGTGCAATGATTGGCGCGCGGCCGTCGGTCGTTATGAGCGACGCGTACCGCCTGTACCCCTCCTCCACGGCGTCATTCATTGGCAAAAAAGACTGGAAGTACGGAGGACGGTTGAGGCTGCCGCGGCGGCCCCACGTCTGGTAGAGGACCGTCGTTGCTCCCGCCTCCTTGATCGCGGCGTCGAGCTGAACGAGCGCCCTGGTCGACGCCTCAAAGTCTTCGTCTTGATCCGTGTAGCAGCACCTGCTCGGGATGTCCGACCGATCCTGCAGGACCACAAAGTCAAAACCACTGGCCAGGGCCACATGGTGACCGGAGCTCGGGGAAGACACCTCCTGCCAGTGGTAGTTGAGACTCGAGCCCCCCTTTGTCAACGCCTGCACGCGGGGCGAGTCGCCGAGGGCGGCGAGGAGTTGAAGTAGCACGCCATTGACGCCGCCATTGTAGTACGTGTA
>NW_005199819.1:0-2179 GCF_000372725.1 Emiliania huxleyi CCMP1516
GGGGGGAGAGCTGGCGGCAGGCAGCACTCAGCGAGCGGCAGGCAGGGGGGCGTGGCTGGGTTTTGAAAGAGGAGAGGGAGAGGACGGCGGCAAGCAGCAGCGGGGGGCAGCGGGCAGGGGGTAAAGGCCGCCCCTCAAAGAAGCGGAGGCCCTCCCCCTGGTAGCGTACGGACCGCGTTTGGAATCCGGCCCCAAGCCCGCCCCCCTTGGAAAGAAAGGTAAAAAAGGGGGGGGGGATTTTTTTCCCCCCCCCCCCCCCCCCCAACACACACACACGAGGTGGTGGGGCAGTGGCAAAGGCAGCCCTCGGCGCCGCGTCGGGTGCCAGGAGCCCCACGGCATTCGAAGTGCGTCCGCTGCACGTGGGTGAGCTCTGTGTGTGTGTGTGTGTGTGTGTGTGTCTGTGTGTGTGTGTGTGTGTGTGTCTGTGTGTGTGTGTGTGTGAGTGTGTGTGTGTGTGTGTGTGTGTGTGTGTGTGTGTGTGTGTGTGGTGTGTGTGTGTGTGTGTGTGTGTGTGTGTGTGTGTGTGTGTGTGTGTGTCACGTCACTGCATCCTCCGCCGGTTCCTCCCGTCGCCTCTTCTTTGTTCGAATGTTTTTCAATCCACCCTTCACGAAGCCCTCCCATGTAGCTAGCGTTCTTGGCGAATGTCTCGAAATGGCCAGCAGGCGCTGTCTGCTCGCGGTCTGTGCGGGCCGCTCGTCCTCCTCGCCCTTCTTTCGTCCTCCCGTCCCTCCCCTCCACCATGGCCTTCTCGGCACTTCTTTCTCCATCCGCCTCGCCCTGCCTTTTCGCATCGTGCCGTTCGCCCTCCATTCGGTGACCTCCATGGCTGTCCGCCCCTTTTTGGGTGGCGCTCTCGATACGGTTGCGTCAACCTCGACGTCGCTGTCGCCCTCCCCGTCCCCGCCGGCGTCCGTGCCTCGGTTCGCGTCATCGGTAGCGTCTCCGTTGTTCCCTCGTGCCCCGCCGTCGCCCTCTCTGCTCGGGCCGTTAGCGATTTTGCTCCTCCTGCGTGTCGCCCCTCCGTCCCCTCCCCTTTCTTCGTCGTCATCGTCGCTGTCGCGAAAGCCCTCAAACGGGACACCTGAATCTTTTTTAGTGAGCTACCTTATGGCGCATCCTGGGCGCTGGGGCCGCGCTCTCCCTCTCGCCCCACTCCCGGTCTGTCCATCCCCAGACCCCACTCCATCCCGTCGCGCGTCGCGCGGGCCTGCGTAGACCGTAGTGTTCGCTGAGTTACCAGCGAGCGAGCGGAGAGGCCGGCGCGCAACGTACAAAGCAATCGCGCGGCGTCGCGCTGCCATGCCGCGACAGCCGAACCCCCCCCCCCCCCCTTCCTCCCCCGCCTCTCTTCAAGTCAATCCTCTTGCTCACCGCGCCGCCGCCCGCACCCTCTCCCGCGCCTCGTCCACCTCGAGCGCCGACCTGTTCACAGCGGCCGCCTGTGAAGAGGCGCGGCAAGCCCACGCCCTTCTCGCCATACCGCCTTACCTCCAAATCTCGCTCCACCTGACCACATCTCGCCGTATCTCCCTCCACCTCGCCGCACCTCGGCCGTATCTCGCCCCATCTCGCCCCATCTCGCCCCAAATCTCGCCCCATCTCGCTCCATCTCGCTCCATCTCGCTGCCGCTCGCCCCATCTCGCCCCAAATCTCGCCCCATCTCGCCCCATCTCGCCCCATCTCGCCCCAAATCTCGCTCCATCTCGCTCCATCTTGCTGCAGCTCGCCCCATCTCGCCCCAAATCTCGCCCCATCTCGCCCCATCTCGCCCCATCTCGCTCCATCTCGCTCCATCTCGCTGCAGCTCGCCCCATCTCCCCCCAAATCTCGCCCCAAATCTCGCCCCAAATCTCGCCCCATCTCGCCCCATCTCCCTCCATCTCGCTACAGCTCACGAGAGCGACACGACGGCGGTCGCCACTTCCGAGATCGGCATCTCGAGCCGGCGCATGCGGTTGAAGCCTGTTCACAGCCAGGCGTGTGAACAGCGGCACAGTCGGCACATACCGAGGCGGCTGAAGCCGTTAAGGGAGGGAGAGGGGGGGCGCAGCCATCGCGGCTAACCTCAGCCAATCTCAGCCAATCTCGGACAATCCCGTCTAATCTCGCCGTTGAGGAGGGAGAGGGGCACGTAGCCGTCTCCGTCCATCTGCTGCTGCAGGAAGGCGTCGC
>NW_005199818.1:0-2179 GCF_000372725.1 Emiliania huxleyi CCMP1516
GCGCGCTCGGTGAGCACTACGGCGTGGCGGCGCCACAGCTCGGCACATCGGCGCGCGTGTTCCTGCTCCGTGCCCACGCCGACGACGGGCCCTGGATCGCGATCAACCCGTCCATACAGCGCCGCTCGCGGGAGATGGTCGCTGGGTGGGAGACATGCCTCTCGGTGCCCGGCTATGCGGCTAGCGTCGAGCGGCCCGCCGCGGTCGACGTGCGGTACGAACGGCTCGACGGCACCGCAGTCGAGCGGCGGCTGCGCGGCTTCGAGGCGCGAGTCTTCCAGCACGAGCTCGACCACCTCGACGGCATCCTGTTTACGGACAAGTGCGCCCGCTGCCTCCACCGCCGCCGCGGCCTCCCCTTGTCACCGCGCCGCCCCGCGCGCCCGCAGGGCCGACCCGCGCAGCCTGGTGCACGAGAGCTACCTGCTTGGCGATGGGCCCGACTCGGAGGCCGTGTGTGCGAGCCTGCGGCAGCTCGCGCCGGAGTACGAGGAGGAGGAGTACGAGGAGAGTGCCGGAGAGGGGCCTAGAGGACCTTGAGATGAACCTGTTCTTTAGTTGGCCCTGAACACAGGGGAGAGTTTTTGCACATTCTTTTGTGGCTGCCTGTGTAGTGCTAGCACGCGCCAGTCGTGGTGACAGGCGGTGCTCACAGCACGAGGTGTGTGTGCTGTGTCTCACAGTACGGCTTTATCCTTTAACGTAGACACAGTACTCCGTATACTCCCACAGCTCCTCAACCGCTGGATGTCGCAGCCCTTCACGGCGGCCGGACGCGTCGCGATGGTCTTTGCCGTCATCGCGATGTCCGATGTGGTCGTTTGCCGTCAAGCGTCATTGCCGACGGGGTTACGCCTCACGCATTACGCATACGCTTGATGCATTCGCACGCCCAAGGTGTGTGGGAGAGGGCTTACGCACCACGTATTACGCACACGCATTCCGGATTCGAGTGAGAAGTGGCGGCGAACGGGCGGGGGTTACGCCTCACGCACATTACGCATACGCTTGATGCATTCGCACGCCCAAGGTGTGGGAGAGGGCTTACGCACCACGTTTTACGCACACGCATTCCGGATTCGAGTGAGAAGTGGCGGCGAACGGGGGTTACGCCTCACGCATTACGCATACGTTTTATGCATTCGCACGCCCAAGGTGTGGGGGAGAGGGCTTACGCACCACGTATTACGCATACGTATTACGCATCCCCCCCTCCCCTGAACCCTACCCCTCTCTGCCCCTACCCCCTCCTAACCCCCTAACCCCTAAACCCCTACCCCCTAACCCCCTAAACCCAACCCCTAACCCCTAACCCCCTAACCCCCCCTTACCCCCCCTACCCCCCCCCCCCCTAAAACAGACTCGCGTTCCGCTCGCTGGCTCAGGGGCTCGGGTTTTTACTAACCCCTCCACCCCTTTCACGCCTAATCCGTGGCCCACATTTCGTGTGCGAGCACGTCTACAGGTTAGACTTGGGCATGGCCCCCTCGACAGCCACCCCCCTAACCCCGCCCAACCCCCTTTATGTGCGCGCACTGGCGCTGCCGCTAGGGCTGCCATAAGCTGGCTAGGGTTGTATGTGCGCTGGTAACAACAGACTCGGGCATAGCCCTCGACAGCCACCCCCTAACCCCCCCCCCCCCCCCTTTATGTGCGCGCACTGGCGCTGCCGCTAGGGCTGCCATAAGTTGGCGCTGCCGCTAGGGCCGCCATAAACACCTCTCCGACGTGCTCGACTATAGTCAAAATTGGACGGTGGACTATATTTCGGGTGGGTGGCCATTTGCTCAGGCGTCAGAATGCTGAGCTCGTACACTGGCAGCTCCGCAGAGGTTGAGGACAGGAAAATACGTAATGCGTAATGCGTATGCGTGATACGTAAGCCAGGGGGGGGGATGGCTCGGGGGCGCGCGGGGCGAGATACGTAATCCGTAAACGTGACACGTGGTACGTAGGCACCCGCCGCGCGGGCCATTGCACCGTCCCCCGGGCAAAGCTTTGCGGTGAAAAGGACGTATGCGTAATGCGGATACGTGATACGTCGAAGACGCCCCGCCACCCCGCGGGCCGCGGCGCACCGGCGGAGATCCATAATCCGTATACGTGACACGTGGTACGTATGAGGCAACCACAGGGCCATCGCACCGTCACGCACGCGGTGGCTGTATCGCGAAATACA
>NW_005199817.1:0-2179 GCF_000372725.1 Emiliania huxleyi CCMP1516
CGCTGCCGACCGCTGTGGCCGCTCCGTCGCTGTCATGCGTGGAGACAGCAAATCGCAGGGCCAGGCTGTGCGGCAGATGGGATGCGCTGCTCCACGCCTCTCGGACGTGTTCTCTAAGCGCGACATCGTCCCGGCCAATGACGCCGATGACGGCCACCGTGTCCCGAGTGACACGGTGCATTCCTCAGCGGCGGGCGGGCGGACGCGCGTATAACTTTCGTGTTACTTTTGCAAACTCCGGCGTGGACAACTCGAGGCTTGTGCGCGTGGTGCCAACGATTATATATGATCGCTCAGCCGCGCCCAGCCCGCCCTCGCCCTGTTAAAATCTTTTTGCCCCCCAAAAGAAGAAGAACGGCCGCGAGAAAAGGGAATTTAAGGAAAGGCGTGCGCCCCCGAAATTCTCTTCGACGGCCCATAAGGGGCTGTCGCCTGCTGTGCCTTTTTCCAGTCCAAAGAAAGAAAGAAAACAGACAACCCAAGGGAGGGATGGGAGGACGGCACGCCGCCACCACCCAGGGATTTTAAGGAGAGGGGTGTGATGCGCTAGCCGTCGCCTACCCTAGGGAGTCTGCCTCTTCCTATCTCTTTTCGCAGTCTCTCGCCGCTTCTCGCTGCAACCTTCATGCCACCTCGCGGCCGTCCCACTGCCACCATGCCAGGGCGCTCAAAATTCTTCTTTTTGCGGCGTAGATTGAGGCGGTGGCATTCCGGGCCAAGCGCGCGGCCCGACGGCGGGCGGAGCTCGTTGCTGAGGGCGAGGAGATCGGGGAGGAGCTGAAAGCCTCCGGGCTGGTCACAGCCTGGAGCGAGGCCCGTCCCGGCGAGCCTGGATACGCGGACGAGGACGGGGTGCCGGTGTACCGCGAGCCTGGCCCGCAACGCCACACGTACGTCGTGCTGGAGCTGCGGCCGCAACGGTCGAGCAGGGCCAGGCGCAACGCGCAGCAGAAGTCGGGGCGCGCGCGCGCCGATTCGCGGGCGGCCGGGAGGGCGCTCCTGCTGTCGTCGGACGCTTACCTCCAGCTGGCCGGGCGGGTCGCCGTGTGGAGGGAGCAGGTGGTGCGGGTCATGGAGGCGGACGCCCAGGAGGCGAAGGCGGAGGCGAACGCTCGGCAGAAGGAGCGCGTCGCTGCCATCCTCGCGGGCACGGACGCTGCGGGCGCGGGCGCGGGGGTGGAGGAGGCGCTCAATTGCTGGGAGGAGGGTGCGTACGAAGCGGAGACGCTGGAGGCGCTCGCCGAGTTCGGCGATTGAGCGCCTCCCTCTCTCTCCGGCTGCGCGCCCGACCGGTGCGGCCTCCGAGTCGGCGTCTAGCGCGCGCGATAAGGTTTTTGCTCGCCTTCCCTGGGACCCCGTGTTGCATGTCACTGTCATCACTGTGCGATTTCGGGGCCCGGGGTTGTGCGTTTACGTGAATGTGCTTGCCTGAGGGCGGTCCCCCGTCGAGTGCACGGAGCTAAGTGCCTCGCCGTCCTCGCCTTCGCTGTGCGCGGCACGCTCTTCTGCTCTCTGTTGGAAGGGCGTTCCTCCTCGAAGCGCACAGTGCTGACGCACGATTGCCGATGGAGTCGATCGCCGCTGGCGCCGCGGTAGGCCTGATCGAATGTGCTGTTTGCCAGCCGTTCGACATGGTAAAGACCCGCCACCACCTGTCCAGCCAGGCCCGGTCCGTGGCCTCCTCGCTGCAAGCCATCCACGCCGAGGGCGGCTTCCGTCGCTTCTACCGGGGCGTCGGCCCCGAGTTCGCCGGAATGGTGCCAAAGAGCGCGGCCATGTACTCCTCATACGATGGGGCGCGGCAGCTGCTGCTGGCACACACCTCGCTCGACGAGGTGGCCGCCTCCGTTGCCGCTGGCGCGGCAAGCGGCCCGTTCGAGGCGGCCGTGGTACAGCCCTTCCAGGTGGTCAAGGTGCGGATGCAGACCAAAGAGTACGTTGGCCGGTATGCCGGCTCGCTCGACTGCGCGGCGCGTGAGACTAGAGATGCGGGAACACAGATCTCAAGCCCGCAGACACCCCTCTTCTAGTGGGCTTCATGCCACCGCCGCGGCACACGCAGGCACTTCGCCGTGCCCGGGCCGAAGTCAAAGGCTGGCAACCACCATTCAGGCCCCCCCTTCCCAGGGTCCCTTCTTGAACCCTTCCTGTGAAGGGCGCCAGAATTCTTGGCGCCTTC
>NW_005199816.1:0-2178 GCF_000372725.1 Emiliania huxleyi CCMP1516
GAGAAAAGGAGAACAAGAAAGAGCAGAGGCACAAAGTGACACGGTCCATTAAGTGACCCGGCTGCTTTGCGCAGGAAATAAGAACATGATACCGGCTCGGCCAACCGATTTAGGGTGGCCCCAACAACAAGGGGGGCCCGGAAAGCTTCAAAGGGGCAGGACGGTTCCGAGAAGAGTCAGCCGCTCACGTGATGTGGAAACCGCAAGTGCTATGAATCTAGGGGTTCGTGTTCTGGATCTAGGCGCAGCTACCCTGGCCGGTCAGTAGCGTGTGGAAGGGTCGGCGGGTCTTGGGGCACGCGGGGTTGTCGAGCGAGATCTCGCGGTGCAGCCTGCCGCCCGCACCGCCGCCGCCGCCGCTTCCGCCACCGCTGCTGCCACCGCCACCGCCACCGCCGCCGCCACCGCCGCCGCCACCGCCGCCGCCACCGCCGCCGCTGCTGCTGCCGCCGCTGCCGCCGCCGCCGGACGCGGCTGCGGTCGATGCCGCGCCGGAGGAAGCGGGCTGTGCGGTCGCCGCCTCGGTAGCCGCAGGCGCGGCGGCGGCCGGCACGGCTGCCGTGTCTGCCCTCGCGACTCGGGGTGCTGCAAGCGAGGTGTCGCCAGGCGACGCTCGCTGCTCAACGCCGAAGAGCGAGCCGCATAGGTTCCACCAGGCAACAAGGGCGAGAAGGTAGACGAGCAAGCCGAGCAGGCGGTACGACGCACCCATCAACGGTGGGGCGGCAGCGGCGGCCACTGACCGGCAGCGGCGGCGCCTAGCCCCAGCACTTGAAAGAAGAATTAATCAAGCGCATGACCGCAGGCCGTTACGCAAAAGCATGCGCGCGACTTGCACTCTTTCGTGCCACTCGCTCGCCGGTGCGCGGGGCATGGCCCCCCGCGCGGCTCGCGCTCACTCGGCCTGCCTCCGCCTCACGGCTGGCTGAGTACGCCATGGGTCCGCCTGGTGCGGCGCTGCTCGCTCGCTGCGCTGCACAAAGCTGCGAGAGGCAGGGTGGCCTCCTGAGCTTGAGCATGGCGCAGCGCGGCTGCTGGTGCTCGAGGGCGGCCGTGCAGTGGCGTGAGGGCCTGATTGGTGGTGACCTCGTGCTGCATCGGCGTGCGCAGCATGCTCCCTCACCCGGTGCTGAGACATGCTGGTGGGCGACTGGCGCCAGCTTCTCAGTGCTGTCCTTGGCGTTGTGCAGCATGTCGCAATACTCCTGTTGCGCTGACCGGCGCGCGGGGTGCGTCGTGCCGCGAGTGGAGCGAGAGGCTCGAGGCGCGCGGCTGTCGGTCAACCCTGCGGCGCATGCGCGCCGCCGAGGCTGCTCGACAGGCGACTGGCATTGTGGCGATGCGGTCGCCGTTACTCCAACTTTGCTTTGCCGATCAAAAGCGCCCGTCCTTTGCTTTTTAGCCGCCGAAATTTAGCGTGCTGTTTTTTCTTTATAGGCGTCTGCAACTTCCAAGCTGCGTATTCTTGTATTATCGTCGAGTAGTACAGGTACTGCGTGGGGGCGGTACGTATTGCCGTATCACTAGCTCCGAGTAGAGGGGGCGTGCTGCAGTTAAGGGGAAACCTGGTACGCGGGTCCAACCCTCGGAGAGTATTCTCGTATTACTAGCTCTGAGTAGAGGGTGCGTTCTGCTGCTAGGGGAAACCCGGAGCGCGGAGCTATCCCTCGGAGACCCGTGTTATGGCCCTGCGACCGCGCACCCCCGGGGCTAGGGCTCTCTAGCCCGTAACCCGATGCCGATCATCCGGCCCGCTGGGTGCGCTTCTGAGCTCCCCGGCCCTGGATGTGAGGTTGATAACTGCACTCCAAGTGCTCCAAGCGCGTGGCACAACACTGGGCCCAGGTTGCAGCGAGAAGCGGCGAGAGACTGCGAAAAGAGATAGGAAGAGGCAGACTCCCTAGGGTGGGCGACGGCTAGCGCATCACACCCCTCTCCTTAAATTCCCTGTGTGGTGGCGGCGTGCCGTCCTCCCATCCCTCCCTTGGGTTGTCTGTTTTCTTTCTTTCTTTCTTTCTGGGCCCAGTCCGAGCCTGACTGTTCTTCACCTTCCTACATACATACATACATCCCTCCCTTGGGTTGTCTGTTTTCTTTCTTTCTTTGGGCACGGGACGGTCTGTGAAAGAAGAATTCTAAACTCAAAAAGAATTCAACCAACTTTGGAACGGCTGCAGG
>NW_005199815.1:0-2176 GCF_000372725.1 Emiliania huxleyi CCMP1516
AGAGAGAGAGAGAGAGAGAGAGAGAGAGAGAGGGGGAGAGAGAGAGAGAGAGAGAGAGAGGGGAGAGGGAGAGGGAGAGGGAGAGAGAGACCGCAGAGAGAGGCACTCCCACACGAGCCTCACGGGGCGCCCCCTTGTGCAATGTCACCCACCACGGCCGGCCAGCAAGTGCGAGCTATGGGTGCCCAAACCGCCCCTCGGAGCATCTACGAGGGTCGCCGGGCTTGCCGCCGCGCACGTAGTGCTTCTGGCCGTCCATCTCGAGCGCGGCCGACGTCTCGCCTGTGGACGTGTCTCTGAACGGTCTCGGAACTGTCGCGGACATGTCCCCTCTCGAGCGCGGCCGACGTCTCGCCGTACATCTCGAGGAGGTGTCTAGGAAGTGTCTAGGAAGTGTCTAGGAAGCGTCTCGCCGTACATCTCGAGGAAGCCGATCACCAGGAGAATCTGCGCCTTGCCCGCCGTGGGCAGCGCGTCCCACTGGTCGGCCTAATTAGTCACTTGATTAATGAATGAGTTAGCGTCCCGCTGGTCGTCCTGCGGCGGTACAGAGCACCGCGTGAGGACACGGGCTGCGAAGACGTGCAATGTCTAGGAAGTGTCGAGGAAGTGTCTGGGAAGTGTCTAGGAAGTGTCACCGGCCCGCCCGCGGCGGCAATGTCGCCAAACGACACGGCGGGCAGGTCGTAGCCGGCGAACTGGCCTAGACACTTACCAGACACTTCCTAGACACTTCCCACACACGGCGGGCAGGTCGCAGCTGGCGAAGTGGCCCTGGATGCCCCAGGGGAAGTGGACCCCGTTGGACTGGAGGCAGTAGCCGACGAAGCCCGCCATCGCCACGCGGCCGTGCCTAGGAGGTGTCTCGGAAGTGTCGTAGAAGTGTCCTTGGAAGCCCGCCATCGTAGCGCGGCCGCGCTTGATCTCCGCGTGGCGGAACCAGCCGATGGTCTCGGGCGAGGCGTCGTCGACGATGCCGAGCGGGTCCCAGAAGCCGATCGTCGGGTTGAGCTCTGTCGCGGGGACGGCGAGGGCGCAGGGTGCTGCGGTGCGAGGGCACGCGGCTGGGGAGAAGCGGCGGGACAGCGGCGCACTCTCGGCGAGGGCAATCATGCCGGCCTTGTCCGAGATCTCGGTCGAGGTCGCCCAACCGTTATCGAGAGTTCCCTCAGAGAACTGCAGAGCGGGCGGCGTCAACGTGAGTGCGGCTGGGCTCTGCGAGGACTGAGTTCCCAGGCTGGCGGTGGTGCAGCCAGGCTGGCGGTGGTGCAGCGTCCGTGCGCGAGGCGGCGGGCTGGGAGCCAAGTGCGGGCTCGCGCGGGCGTGGCGACGGGCAGATGAACGCATGCACTTCGTCTCGCCTGGTCGAGCTTGGTGCGCGCCGCCTCGCTCAGCTTGATGAAGCCGCTGCTCTCATAGTCCATTTCCATCGACTTCTTGGCAGCCGGCATCGGCGCTGGCGCCGGGGCATCGTCCTCCTGCATGACCGACGAGACGCGACGCACCGCTGCCGCGTGGTGCGGAATCGCTCCCGGCGAGCGGAAGGCAGCGGAAGGCGTGACCAGCATGGCGAGCATGTCCTGTGTGTTGGGGAATGGGCGGTGCCTAATTGCGGTGTCCCTAATTGCAAGCTGTGATTTGGCCGGCGCTTTTCTTTTCTTTCCGTTGCGCGGTACGAAGGGAGAGCGCTCAAAGGCCTTCCCGTCTCCGCACGCGAAATTCTTTTCTTCGCGATGTCCACCCCGGATTCGGTACTTCAGCTTGGTATAGTATCATTTATTGCAGATCATACCCCAGGGCTATACCCTGATACCCTCTTGTGTCTTGAGAGGACCCGCATTGGGCCCCTAGAGGATAGGCTGATACCCTGGTGGGTTACCCTTCACACCGGACACGACCCCCGTCTTCACACCTCTTCGCGCGCTGCGCGCGCGCCAAGACAGACAACGCGCTCGAATGAGCGTCGCGCAGGAGGGAGGCGAGCGCACCACTAAGCAATGCGCTGGGCGAGGAGGGCGCTAATGGCGGCCGTCGTCGCATTCGACGGGCCCGCTGCCGCAGCCGGTTCGGCTGCAGCCGCGGGAGGGGCCACGGCCTGCACGGCTGCGGCCGGGGCCGGCGTTGGCCTGACAAGCTTTTCCGGCAAACAAAAAGGAAAACAGAGGGGCCCCAGCAC
>NW_005199814.1:0-2175 GCF_000372725.1 Emiliania huxleyi CCMP1516
ATGCATCATTATCGCTATCATCATCGAGGGCCTGCTGCAGGCGCCGCCACCACCGCCGCCGCAGCCGCCGCCACCGCCGCCGGCCTGCCGCCCGCCGCCGCCGCCGCCGCCTGCCGCCCGCCGCCCGCCGCATCTCCCACCCCGCCGTGCGCACGCGCCCGGCACCTCAATACTCTCGACTCCGCCGCGACCCTCCCCTCCACATCGCCAGTCTCCCTCCCTGCGATCGCCCACAGAGAGAGAGCGACGCCGTCTCTCCTAGCCGTCGCCTGCGCCAGAGAGCCCAGAGACACCGCATACTCTGCGCGCCGCGCAGGAGTGGCCCGACATAAGCACCCTCACCGCGCTCCTCCTCCTCAACGGCTTCGTCGGCTTCTTCGAGGACATGCGCGCCGGCGACGCCGTCGCCGCCCTCAAGGTGCTCACACGAGCTGACCTCTCCCCCACCCCGGTCTGCTATCTGGAGTGATCTGTCGGCGGTCAGTACGACCGATCAGGTTGGAGTTTTCTGATGGTTGGAGGGTCTCCTCGAGATCTCTCCAAATCTGCCCTCTACTCAACCGTACTCATTCGTATGAGCGCCGGAGCCCCGTTTCCGCACTGGCCACTGCTGCGCTGCGCACGGTGCCTCCGGGGGCCCCCGCGCCCCCCCAGAGCGCGACGCCCCCCGAACCAACGGGCCAGACCCTCCCAGAGGGTGCCACAGGGACGCCCAAAACCGCCCACAGCAGCCCCACACGGCCCTGAGCCCCCTAGGCGGGCCGCCGCTGCTCTAGCGCGCAGCGACCCGATGGGCAAAGGGCCCCTACCCACCCCAGACACCCTCACTCCCTCTCCCCCGGCCCGCCCCGCCCCTAAGGCTGTGTATAAAGATTGAATCTATTGCTCCAATACTTAGAGAAGCGATCAATCTCCAATATATTGTCAATACTTAGAGATGAGGCTGACAATACTCAATATCAATACTTAGAGGGGCGAGAATCAATCTTTATACACAGCCTTACCCGCCCCCGCGGCACCGAGGGCGATTCTGCGCGAGGGGGTCGCTGCTGCGGAGCCGCAGCGGCCGGCGGCGGCGCCGCCAGCGCGGCCGGCGCGGCCGGTGGCGCCGGTAGCGCGAGCAACGGCACCATCGGCGATGGGCTCGGCGATCGCCGATCGGCGAAGGCGCGTTGGGCAGCGCGAGAGGAGAGGTGGCTGCCGGTGCCGCCACGCTCTCCCGACGGCGGGGTCGGCGGGCGCGGCAGCCACTTCTCGCGACCACATGCGGATTTTATTTTGCCCAGTGGTTATGTCCGAGGCGCTGCGCTGGCTCAGAGCGAGTTCGCGCTGCGCTAGGCTCAGACGGCGAGTTTGAGCTGAAAATAAAATCCGCATGGGCGCGGGGACCCCCCAGTGTGCAATCTTTACCGGTACAGTGCGAGGCGTGGCGATAGAAATCGGGGCGTCGGCATCCAGCAGCCGATTTCTGTTTCGGCGAGGGAAATCGGGCGAGCCAGCAGCCGATTTCTGTAAGCGATTTCTGCCAAAATTTTCTTCGGCGCTGCGCGCCGGTCACTATACGGTCTAGATACTAGTACACTAAAAGGTTGCCCTGAGATACGAATTCAATCCTCCCGCTTAACCTTTATTTCGTGTGTGCGTGCTCGCTCGTGCCTCGTGCGCCGAACCAAGTTCTGCTTCAACAAACCCGTCGAGAGGCCACGTCACGCCGGTGTCCCCTTTTTCTGCATCTTTGTGGGTGTGGCAGCCCACTTTGCCAGTCCCTAGAGGTGTCTTTGACATTTGACTTCGATGTCTGGTGGGGGACGATTTATGTCTGGTGGGGGACGCAGGTGCTCAAAGGTTGCGGGCGTGTCACCACTCGCGCCTTCGCTCTCGACACTGGGTTCTGGACATGCAACGACATGCCGAAAAGGGAGCGATCCGCGGCGCAGGCACGCGCTGAGGCCGTGTATAGACGCGCCAATCCGGATGATAGGGGCGATCGGGGCCGTGACCGCAGGGCCGAGAAGGTCGAGTACAGACGCAGACTCCAGAAAACGAGAGCGGAGGCCGCCGCCCTCGCGGTGCCTGACGCTGCTCCTGCGGCTCTCGTTCCCGTCCCGATTCCGTCTACCGTCCCTCGGCCACGGGCCCTCGGCCAGCACGGCAGGAGCCACCTGCTCGTCGCGA
>NW_005199813.1:0-2174 GCF_000372725.1 Emiliania huxleyi CCMP1516
TCCTCTTTCCGCCCCCCCCCCCGCAAGGCGCGCGATACACATTTCTTGAAGGTCCGATACTGGAAGCCCATATAGGCACCTTACACTCCCCCGCAGTATCGCACCTCTTGAGCGATACTACGTTTCCGCAGCTGGGGATTCTCCGGGACCCTCTTTGTACCCGTGCTGGCCGGTCTCGGATGGCGAAAAGAATTTGGGACCATTGGGTTTGTACTATTAACAACGAAGGCGCTCTCAAAATAATTTTACAAGAAAACTCCGTCGCACGACACTAGGGGGGAAGGACAGACGAGCGACATTTGACGACGTCGGGGGTCACAATGTGACGACCAAAACGATCTTGGGAGCCAGGGTGAGACAACAGGTCGGGGTGCCACACGGGGCACACCACCGGCGTATTCTAGAGGGGGAAAAGAAACGGGGAATCCGGGGCCCCTTCACAGTGGCACAGCCCGCGTTACACAATCTTGATTTTGGTCATTTGCGCCATTTGGTACCTCTCGGTGCCTTCCAGAGGCAGCTGTGACCCCGCCGAGTGGACGGGGGCACTCGGCAGGTGGCGCGGTGTGACGCCGTCCACTCAGCGGGGTCGCACTCGCAGCTGCCTCTGCGCGTCCTGGGGAGGTACATTTGTTGCGCGCCGGAGACGAGACTCGACGCCGCTGAGATCGGAGATCAAGCTCTGACAGGTCGCACGTCGCTCCTTTGACGCCGACGTGACTCACCCGTGCAGATCACATCAGGACACGGTCTCGACGCGCTCGGTGCGACGCCTGCGACCCGTCTCGGGTCAGGTGGCACGACGCTCATCGCGCCTACCAGCGCTGCCATACAGGTTGCCACGACGAGGTCGAGCACGCTTCTATACGCTCGCCGAGCCTTCCTTTCCATCCCATTAGGCAGCCTGGGAACGGTGGCGGTCAGAGGCAAAGCCTGCGAGGGGTGGTGGAACCACATGTCACGGCTACTGCCGGCTCGACGCCACGATAGCCTCCGAAGGCTGTCTTTGCGGCACCATCATCGGACGATGTCGACGAGTTGGGTCGCTCTCGCGGTAGCCAGATGACCTCTCTTCCTAGGAGCATCGGCCATGGCCGCAGGGAGCGCGGGGGAGGGCGCTGGAAGCAACACGGAGCTCCGTTGGAGACGTTTTCAAGATTAGCGTGTCAGAGTGAAATGGCACTAGCCACATCCTTTCGGCGCTGCTGACCGTGCCATGCTGCTCAACTGACCGCCTGCATAGCTCGCGGCCTTAGTCTTCGGCATTCAGTGACGACCTGGTCGTACGGCCAGTAGGAAGGTGTCCTTCCAGCGCGTGCACGCTTCTGACGCAATGCGCGTCACCTCGGATGGGCTGCTGGCACTCTCGAGGCTATGCCTACACAGCCTCGCGCGCATGGGCAGTCAAGAGGGACCATGCACCTTCTCAGGACGGCGCCGGTGCCTCTCTCTTGGACCGGCAAACGTGGTGGTCTCGTGTCACCGATGTGGGACCAGTGCGGCATCGCGCCATCGACAGCTCTGAACTGCGCCGAACCACTGACCGGGAAGGCCGCCAAGTGGGTCAGCACCGGTCGCACATTGTGGCAGCAGTCAGCAGCGCATGTCTGATAGCTAGAGCAGCAGCGTCAGGGTCGCAGGGTCGGATCGTGTCAAGCCTCTCACCCGGCCGGCCGTGTGCAGACGTCGGCCTGTCTGCTGTCTGGAGTGATCTGTCGGCGGTCAGTACGACCGATCAGGTCGGAGTTTTCTTATGGTTGGAGGGTCTATCTGTATGTACTCCTCGAGATCTCTCCAAATCTGCCCTCTAATCAACCGTAATCATTCGGGAAGTTGGTGGTATGAGCGAGTATGAGCGCCGGGGCCCCGTTTCCGCACTGCGGCGCGGCGCACGGTGCCTCCGGGGGCCCCCGCCTCCCCCCAGAGGTGGGAGGGTTACACTTGAGCGTCAAAAAAACAAACAGACAACCCAAGGGAGGATGGGAGGGTTACACTTGAGCGTCAAAGAAATAAAAAAAGAAAACAGACAACCCAAGGGAGGGATGGGAGGACGGCACGCCGCCACCACACAGGAATTTTAAGGAGAGAGTGTGGTGCTAGCCGGCAAACCTGCTTTTTCAATGTATGTGGCTCTCTCCCCCCCCCCCTCTTACGTACATACATTCCCGGACGTA
>NW_005199812.1:0-2174 GCF_000372725.1 Emiliania huxleyi CCMP1516
GGCGTGAGACAGCCGCCGCAGCGTGAGTGCTTGCGAAGTCGAACAGCTGGGCGACGAGAGCAATAGGAGCAGCATTGTGGCGTGTGGAGTGGGCGTGGCAGCTCAAGCACGCAGGCAGGGCCGCAAGGGCAAGGGCCGCGGAAAAAGATATTTCTGGCGCCCGCGAGCAGGGAAGAGGACCGCCGCAAGCGGCGTGGCGTGGGGCGGTTGAGCGTCCCTCCGGGGGCCCCTCTGCGCCGGGGAGGCGTTTTTGGAGGCTAGGACACGCAAGCGTCCGTCGCCTTTTTCAAACTCGGGTCCCACTCCGCTACGCTCCGACCCGAATTTGGAGGGCCATGAAGTTTAAGGTGTTGCTGCGCAAAAGGGGTGGCGCGCGGGCGGGCGGCGCGGCGGCGCCGAAAAGAAGCACTCACTAGTCACAAGAGGTAAGTAAGTCATAATGTTAATGGGACACCAATCCTCACTCCTCACACTCCATGCACTGTAGAGAGGAATGAGCGGCCACGGTAGGCACCACAGCTGGTACTGGCGCGTTGAGCACGGCTCGCGCGATGCGGTCCACTCGTGACTCTCCGTTCGGATCGAAGCTCGGCAAGATCACGTGCTGATGCAGCTCAGAGATGCGCTCACTGGCATGTTGACGAGAAGAGCGTTCTCCAGAGCATTGCATCCACTTTGCGTATGTAATCCCTTGCTCCGTCTCGCCGCCTGGCACTGGTCGAAAGCCAAGTACGGTCATGGTTGCGCGCCCGAGCTGCCAATGATCACAGCAGTATCCCGGCGCAGCAAAGGCCCAGGAGGGCTGGTCGGTGGTAGCAGAGCGCATCTCAAGCCCGCAGCAGCGGGTGGGGCCATACCTAGGTTGCCAGGAAGTGGAGGGCCGCAGAGGGTTCCACCGCGCCATCTCTTCCTGCAGGGATCGCTCGGCGTCCCTCCACTTCGATGGCGGCCCCTCTGCGGCCCGACGGCAGCAATCGTGGACGTAGTTATCATAGGTGAGGTGCTCGAGGATAGCCATCTCGGGATGGTAGTGGTGCTTGCACAGTGCGCCTTGCCGCTGGTTGAGGTCGACGAGCGCCTTGAGAATGTGGTGTTTGGTCCGCCCGTCATTCGTGCAGAGGCTGCCGTCGAGCGACGTCCGACGAGCCATGCTGGCTCGTCGCGGGCTGCGAGCTCGAAGACCCGCGCAGAGGCCAGAGCGTCGCCGAGCCTGGCGTGCCCGCCCGCTCGCCCGCGGCCGCCAGCGAGCCGTCTTTTTACCAGGTTGCAACCCTTGTTCCGCACTCGGCTGTGAAAGCTGCTGGTTGCCGCCGGTTGAGCAGCACCCCATCCCCGTCCACGTTGTCGATTGCTGCCCCATGTCCCGCACTGGGGGGTGTGCTTCTAGCCCCGTTCTCGGGAGGGGGGGGGGGGGGGGGGGGCAAATTTCTAAGAATTTTTTACATACACTAACTGACACCGCAAACCCTGTCAGCAGTCCACCTTCGTTCGGGTAGCGCACCGTGATCCTCGTCGGCATCCGCGCGGGGGTGCCCTGCTGCCGGGCCTGCGCGGCCCGCCACGTAGAGGTGCGTTCACAGCGCCAATTTGGCCCGCTCTTCGGCTCGCTCCGCTCGCCGGTGAGTTGGTTGGTTGCTGGCAGCACCCCAGCACCGGGGGGTCCTGAGAGCTGTTGGTTGCCGCTCGATTCACAGCACAGTGCGGAACAAGGGTTGCAACCTGGTAATAAGACGGCTCGCAGGCGTGGAAGCCAAGCATCCTGGCGTCTATGGCAAGCGCTCACATGCCAAAAGATACCTCGCAGCGCGCGAGACGTGACCAAAGCGGCACGTCTCGGCGCCGCGAGAGCAGCCGGTCGACGTCGGCACCAAGCGCGCGGCCGCCGGGCGCATTCGCACCGACAGGGGCGCCGCGGCAGTAGAGAGCACTCCACCGCATTGCGAAACCTTACTTACCAAACAGTGCCCGAACCCCGTTGGGGCGTTTGCTGGGCCAATGGGAGTCTGCTTGCGTCGTAGAGAGTGGACAATGAAGTCATTGTCGCTCTGCGTGCTCTTCCTAGTCACCGTGACCCGGAGCGCCGCGGATGCGGAGCCCGCAGCTCGGCCGGAGCCGCACGTGCGCCGGCCGCGCAGCGAGTCTGCGTCGCCGTCCGCGCCTCCCTCTCCGCCGCC
>NW_005199811.1:0-2173 GCF_000372725.1 Emiliania huxleyi CCMP1516
TTTCCGACGCGCATTCCCTTCAAGGCGATCCACGAGCGCTACGCCGAGCAAATGCCGCCCTTCCTGCGCGACCTCGAGCCGCCGCACTTTTGCGAGGCACTCGCGCTCGCGCTCGACATCCCCGCAGAGGCGTTCCGCATCGGTCGAACCCGGCTCTTCTTTCGCGCCGGCGCGGGGCAGGTGCTCGAGGAGCTGGCGGAGCGCGACATCTCCGAGATGCTGCCGCAGCTGCTCGAAAAGGCCACACCCCGCACCCCGCACCACCCCAGGTCGGTACCCCACCAGCAACGCCCTCCGCGTCCACTCCGCTTCGCAGGTGCAGCAGTGGGAGCGCCGCCGCAAGGCGTCGGCGAGGCTCCAAGGCTACGCGAGGATGTCGCTCTGCCGCCTCCGCTTGAAGAAGATGCGCGCCGCCGCCCGGCAGATCCAGCACTTCCGCGCCAGCCACATCATCTACGTCGAGCACCGAAAGCGCCAGCTTCTCTTCCTCGCCCGATCAGGCCGAGCGGCGGCGAGACGACCGCAACGAAGACGGAGGCGACGAGGCGGCCGGCCGGCGTCAGAAGCGGCGCCAGCGGCGGCGGGAGGCGCAGCACGCAAGTCAGGCAGCGAAGCAGGTGCGCGGCTGACCAGACCTGACCCGGATCCGCGGTGGCTGCTACGTCGATGTGGCTGCTAAGTCGATGTGGCTGCTAAGTCGATGTGGCTGCTAAGTCGATGTGGCTGCTAAGTCGAGGTGGCTGCTAAGTCGATGTGGCTGCTAAGTCGATGTGGCTGCTAAGTCGATGTGGCTGCTAAGTCGAGGTGGCTGCTAAGTCGATGTGGCTGCTAAGTCGAGGTGGCTGCTAAGTCGATGTGGCTGCTAAGTCGATGTGGCTGCTAAGTCGATGTGGCTGCTAAGTCGATGTGGCTGCTAAGTCGATGTGGCTGCTAAGTCGATGTGGCTGCTAAGTCGATGTGGCTGCTAAGTCGATGTGGCTGCTAAGTCGATGTGGCTGCTAAGTCGAGGTGGCTGCTAAGTCGATGTGGCTGCTAAGTCGATGTGGCTGCTAAGTCGATGTGGCTGCTAAGTCGATGTGGCTGCTAAGTCAGGGCAGCGGATAGGGACCCCGAGGAGGAGGGAGTGGCAGAGTTGGGTCCATCAGGGCGACAGTGTCATGCTCTACTGCGTGCACTGGCTGCTGCTGCGGCTGCTGCTGCTGCTGCTGCTGCTGCTGCTGCTTCTGCTTCTGCTGCTGCTGCTGCTGCTTCTGCTGCTGCTGCTGCTGCTGCTGCTTCTGCTGCTGCTACTGCTGCTTCTACGTACGGTGGTTGAACAGGCGCACCTTCGGGTCCGTGAGCACGACCGTGTCGACACCTTCCGCGCCGCCTGGTGCGAGGAGCTTGTCGGCGGCAAGGGTGACGCCGAGAGCCGCATCCTCGGCATGGAGAAGGTTGGTCTGCGAGGGGGAGGGGGAGGGTGAGGGGGAGGGGGAGGGGGAGGGTGAGGGTGAGGGGGAGGGTGAGGGTGAGGGTGAGGGGGAGGGTGAGGGGGAGGGTGAGGGGGAGGGTGAGGGGGAGGGTGGGGGTGAGGGTGAGGGGAGGGAGAGGGTGAGGGTGAGGGTGAGGGGGAGGGGGAGGGGGAGGGGGAGGGTGGGGGTGGGGTGAGGGTGTGGAGCGGAGAGGTGTCTCGGAGGTGTCTCGGAGGTGTCTCGGAAGTGTCTCGGTAGCTGCCCAAGCCTGCGCGCGAAAGTGTCCCGCGCCGATGCCTGCGCCGCCCGCGAGCAGCAGCGGCAGCAGCGGCGGCATGCCCTGCAGGTCGGGCGAGTAGAGGCGGTGGAGCCGGAGCACCATCGCCCCGTGCGCGCCCGCGGCGCGGTACGAAGACAGCGCGTCTTCTGCCGCCGCCAGGTCTGCAAGCCGGCGCGAGGCGGGGGGCTTGGGGCGAGGCTCGGGCGAGATGAGGGACATGCCCGGGTCGGAGAGCTCGTCGCCGTCGCACACGTCCGCCGACGCGTCGTACCCCACCAGCGCATCGCTGCACAGGATCACCGCAGGGACCTCCCAGCGCGCGCACGCGCCGAGCAGTGAGGCGGTGCCGGCAGACGCTGAGCCGTCGGAAGCCTCGACGGCGACGTCGACGACGAGATGCGCGCCCTGGCACGCGCCGTGCAGCGCGCGCTCGTCCGCCGGG
>NW_005199810.1:0-2173 GCF_000372725.1 Emiliania huxleyi CCMP1516
GCGCGGGGGGGCGGGGACCTGTGGCCCGGGCGCGGCGGGGGCGGATGGATGGGCCGGGGGGTGCACTGTCTAGTAGTAGTACCGTAGTGGCCACTAAAAAAATGTAAAAGCCACAACCTCGCCTCGGGCCCAGTCGCCCAGATCGAGATCCGAGATCGCACACGATCTGACAGTTTTGAGAAGGACATCGGAATCAACCCACCTCACAGTAGAGAGGCGTGTCCGTTTTTATTTTCTTTGTTTATTTATTTATTTAGCCCGCGACCGTCAAGTGTTCCCGCGTCATTTTCCTACATGCGTGAAACAAAACACCTCTAGAGGTGACCACAGCATACGGTTCCACAATGCGATTGTTGAAGCGGATGGTGATCCGAAAGGGCCTCGTTGTGACAATGCCGCTTCCCCGCGGTAGGAAGTTGAGTCCAGCGAGCATCTCCAGGGCAGTGCTTTTGCCGTGGCTCTGCGGACCAACCACCACCACTTGTGGCAACTTGAGAAGCTGCCGCATGTTTTGCCGCTGCGAATCAGGAAGAGAGTCTACCTTGGCATTCAGCGTAATCACAGCCTGCAATTGGTCTATATCTTCAGGAGACGGTGTTGAGAAAGGGGTAGAGGTAGAGGGGTATGTGCGCTGCAGGAGGCGAGGGCGGCGGTGGGCGAGGGGACGGATGCCGCCAACTGGGACCACGCTTGACGGGTGAGCTTTTGGGTCGAACTTCAGCGGTCTCCCTTCCAGAATTAGAGCGATCGTCTCTTTGAAGTCTTGCAGAACAGCAGCGTCAGCAGTGAGCCTCTCACGAAGATCTGATACGGTTTCGTCCCACAGGTAATCAAGGAAGGGTCTGGCGAGTAGTTCGTCGGTGAAAACACCAGCATCCTCGCTGAAGAAACGCGAGGCCAGCATGCGAACGTTCCTTTCAAACGAGGCTGCAAACGCAGTTTTGGCTAGGTGTTTCACCTGGCATCGAACTCCAGGAAACGTCATAGGATCCGGACAGTGCGCAATAAGGTCTTTCCTGAGTGTTTGCCAGCTTACCGTTGGTTGAAGTACCGTTGGTTGAATGTCTGGCTGCAGCGCCAGGTGATCAAGGAAGAGCCACCCCTCCACCGAGTAAGGGGCCGGGTCTTGCACCGCCTGCATAGCCCCTATCAGGCTTTCGGCAGCCTCGCTCCATCGAACAAACACGGCTGCGAATAGGTCAGGAAGCCGTTCCCGCTCCGTCACCCGACGCGCGCCGTGGCCATCGTCATCGTCAGTCGTCGTCGTCGTCAGCGTCAATGTCGCAGGTTTGGCACAAAGGGTGGTAATACCGTATTTGGTAATAATCAGCTTGTCAACTTTCGAGGCCGCAGATCCAGAGCACTGCCCGCCTCCATCTTTCTCGCACCGCTTGATGAGGTCAATCGCGTACTTCACCTCCAGGGGGCCTCCACGGTCGCGAGTGAAGGGCAACAAATCCTCGATATCAATGACACAGTTGCCATCCATCGCCACAGGAGGAACCTTTGCCATCGACTCTCCTGCTGCGCACACAGCAAGAAAAAGAGCGGCGCATACTGAGCGTCGCATACTGAGCATATGACACCTGCGCATGAGGAGTGGCAGATGCTGACGCGCGTGTAGCTGCACAGTGCGGTGTAAGCGAGGCAGCAGAGGAGTAGAAGGGCTAGCTGCACAGTGGTGGCGTAAGCGAGGCAGCACAGGAGAGAGGCAAGGCAACAGGCTCTGGCGGCCGACCTGCTTCGCACGGCGTTGTCGGCCTTGCTGAAGGCGTCCGTCCGTTTGCGCTCGCCACCTTCCTTTCTCCGTACCCGTACTTTTAGCTTTGAGAAAAGGGGCACCGAGGTGTGTTCTCTAGGCCCCTAAAGGCCCTACTCTCTCTCTCTCTCTCTCTCTCTCTCTCTCTCTCTCTCTCTCTCTCTCTCTCTCTCTCTCTCTCTCTCTCTCTCTCTCTCTCTCTCTCTCTCTCTCTCTCTCTCTCTCTGTGTGTGTGTGTGTGTGTGTGTGTGTGTGTGTGTGATGTTTGTTGGGTGTGGCGGCTGAGAACCCAAGGGGGGGAGCTGATCCCACTCAGTAACCAACTCTCAGGGGCAGTAGGTAGGTGGGCGAGCTTCAATCAAGCACGCTCATCTCGATCGACAAGGAAGGCGTCGCGCTGATCGCACTCCCTTT
>NW_005199809.1:0-2173 GCF_000372725.1 Emiliania huxleyi CCMP1516
CGGCGGCCGGCGCGTGGCGGGGTGTAGCACTGAAAGTGCAGCCTTCTGCAATGTGGCCCCGCAGGGTGAAATACACACGGGAGGCGGCGCCCTTGCTTCCCGCTGCCGCTGCATCGGGTGCAGGGCCTGCCGCTGCAGCGCCTCCAGGGCCTGCCTCTGCAGCGCCTCCAGCGCGTACAGGTTATCTCCCGAACCGAGCAGCAACCCCAGCTTTAGAGGCAGCTTCGAGCTCAGACTCCCCGCTAGCGCTGCACGGCGATGGGGAGGTGCCTTGCTGGGACAATGCGGCGCCGGAACCGGCTTGGCCCTTGGACGTTGTTGTCCATGAGGGTGAAAAACAACTTTCTTGCAAACATTCCAGCAACCTCCCTGTGGTTTGAGTGGTGGGAAAACGATTTCCAGGTTTGACGGCAATCCCCAGATGGCCTCCCCAAAAGGGCAGCAATCCCCAAGCTGGCCGCCGCCCCAACGATTGTAGTTTATGGTCAAGATTTTCTGGCCCTTTGGCCAGATGATGGCTTACACTCAGGTTATTGGTGCAGTATACGATACGACGGGGATGAATCAGACCGGATCCGGCCCCTTCCTGAAGTACCAGCTCAAGTCCCTCGCTCGCCGGTGCCCCCCCCCCCCCCCCCCACTACCACCACACCCGCCACCACCGCCACTTCCAACCTGCAACAACACCGCTCCCCCGCGCACCCCCACCGGCCCCGGCGGCCACGCAGGTTGACCGGTTTGAGGTGGCTCTGCGTTCAGGTACGAGGGCCAGACCTATGCCTACCCGCCGATGATCTGCTACTGGGCGGTCTTTACAGAGATCACGACTGTGGTCTTCATCTCGTACTTTTCGCTTTTCCAGCCCACATGCATGATGGAGCTTAACACGGGCAATCCAGCGGGTGACCTTGGAGCCCTGATGATTACCGCAGTGGTCGTTTCGGGCATCCCCGGCGGTATGCTCGCCGCGGTCTGGTGGGCGGGCTGCCTATCCAGCGGAACCAAGGACAAAACGGTCGCCTACTTCATGGCCCCGCGCGTCGGGCGCACTACCACGATCCTGGCGATGGCCACGCACACACACCTGATGTTCTGGACGTACGGCCAGTTCTTCCTGTGGCATACATTCCCCATTTCGTCCCTCTGGCTGTGGTCCGTGCCCATCTCGATGGTCTACTTTGGCATCCTGTGGAACTCCATCCCGTACCTCTCTGACGGGCCGGCTACGTGCTTTGCCCACGGTTCGGGTGCGCTCATCGCGCTCGGCATTTGCACGACGCTCGCTGCGATGGTGATTTATATTGCCCGCTACGGCTGCTTCATGTTCCCGTGCCTCTGTGCGCCGGACGTGCCGGGATGGGT
The DNA here is from genome assembly GCF_000372725.1 of Emiliania huxleyi CCMP1516. Taxonomy (NCBI): domain Eukaryota; phylum Haptophyta; order Isochrysidales; family Noelaerhabdaceae; genus Emiliania; species Emiliania huxleyi. The sequence continues at coordinate 1,363 of NW_005199809.1, forward strand.
CTTCTTCCCTCCCTCTCCGGACCTCTCCAACCCTCCATATGGTTTGTGCGCGTTTTAATTTTTATTTTTTACCCCCCTTTGTGCGAGAGCGAGTCATCCATTTGGTAATTTCTCGCAGCTGCGAGACAAGTTTTCTCGGAGCGACAGCCTCAAAGACAAAAGGGTGGATGGGTGGGGGGTGACCGCTGGTGAGCGCCAGCGGTGAGCGCCAGCGCGCCCCAGGAACGGTGGGGTGCCCTCGACCGCGCGTCCAAGTCACTTGGGCGGACGAGCGAGCGGCACATGGCCTGACAAAGAGAAATCGGAGTCTAGCGACGAGACCGAATCTGATCAGAGGCCGTCGTCTTCAGACGCCGTCCTCAGACAAAGGTGCCTTTCAGAGGTGTCCTTCAGGAGCGTAGCTGACGTCAGTCTGTGCGCGCTCTCTCGCCTCGTCGAAGTTTGGGATTGATTTTGAGGAAGGGGAGTTTCGCTGGAGACGGGATCCTCGCATGGCTCTGCCGTGGCTGCCGTGCTCGCAGCGGCGCCCGCTCGTGGCCCGCATCAGCCCGAAGCCCGCTGCGGCTTCCCGACTCTTCTGGCTGGGCCGCGACTGCCATGTGGAGCGCCGCGCGGCCGCTGCGCATCGCCAGATCGCCATGTTTGTCGGCGTTGGCGCACACTTCGATGCACGCTCCGGAGGCATCCTCGGCCGCACACCCGCTGCACAGATTGCCCGTGGGCCCGAGGCGGTGTGCGACTCGCTGCTGCGCCGGGCGCGGCGCCGTCAGCGCCGCGGCGTGGCTGCTCGCGCTGCCTCGGCGCTGCCCAC
>NW_005199808.1:0-2173 GCF_000372725.1 Emiliania huxleyi CCMP1516
TGCTCCACCACGCCCTCTCGGGCGAGGATCCCGTCGGCGAACGGAGGCGGCATCGCGCCTGGCAAGCCGCCGCCGAGGTCGAGCGAGTCGAAGAAGGGCGTCTCCGCCGACTGCGGCCGCGTCGCGGCCACAGGGGCTGGGGTGACCATACACAAGCTGGTTGTCTCGCTGGCCGATGCTGTTTTTTTTGCCGCTTGGAGGCGCCTGGCCTCGGCCAAGCTGTCTTCGGGCTTTCCCTCGGTAGCGGAGAGGGGTTCTGCTGCAGGAGGACTTGCGTTGCGACATCCAGACATGCCGCGCTGGTGTCCAGTCCGAGCCTGTCACCGACATGTGCGAGATGGCGGGGAACCACTCTCCACTGCACAGAGAGAGAGATTTTAGAAAACCAACAAGAAATCACGACTCTCACAGTGATTTGGGCTTGGCAGCTTGTCAGCCCTCAGCCGAAGCTGGGGCCGGTCCCGTAGCTGAGAGAGCCCCACTCTCTTCCACTGCAGTCGCGATCTTGTTCATTCACTACGAAATCAAGGTGCCTGCGCACAAAGACGAGAGAGAGTACAGAGAGACAGAGACGAGGCAGGCTGGGCAGGGCTCGGTCGGCGGCACCACGGCGGATGCTGTGCGCCAATTATTGCAAAATCTCTCTCTCACCAAACCTTTGCTCAAGGTTCTTGTGGGTGCAAAGTAAAAGAAAGAGCGCGGCCACACACAAGCAAACACACACAGGAGAAGAAGAGACGAAGAAGAGACTCACACAGGGCCGAAGAGAAGAGAATCTCAGAGGGCCCGCTCGTCGCATGCGACCGGCAAAGGCTGGGTGGGTCAAGAGAGAGCACAAGAGAGCACTTGGAGAGAGAGATTTGAGAAAACCAACAAGAAATCACGACTCTCACAGTGATTTGGGCTCGGCAGCTTGTCAGCCCTCAGCCGAAGCTGGGGCCGGTCCCGTAGCCGAGAGAGCCCGCGCCGATGAGTTCGACGCGGTCGGGGGGCCTTGCGGAGAGGTCAGCGAGATGGCGATCGCTGTACTTCATGGCGCCCTCAAAGTGGGGCTGGCTGACAAGCCAGAGGTCGATACTCTGGACGACCCATAGGATACCACGAATGCCTGGAGGAGAGGGAGGCGAGGCCAGAGGCAGGCTCAGCTGCTCTCGGGAGATCTCGCTTTGGTGGCCGAAGGACCCGATGGTCCTGTCACATTCGCGTTCCGAGTCGTGGGGGTAGAAGAATTCGAGTAGAAATCGAGTCAGCACTTCCTTGTAGTACAGCGGACCGCCAGGCTCGCCGGCAGCATCCGCAGGGAGGCAGCATATGAGGCACCAGTCTTCTGGAGAGCTCAACAGCTGCAGCCGCGATGGTAGAGTCGGCCGCGGTTCGAGCGAGCAGCTTTTGGCTGCGGGATCGAATCGCGGAAGGCTCATGCCCTCGCGGAGCGACGCGGGTCGCGCGGCGCGCGCGTGTGCGAAATGCGACAACAGACGACAGACGAGAGGCGCCTGAGCGCTGTACGACTGAACGACCGTCGCCGCAATCGCCACCGCCGCCATTTTGACGAGCAGCGCGAGCGCGCTCGTCGGCGGCCAGCCGTCGCGGGCCGGGCCGAGCCCGGCCTCGACCGGCCGCGCCGCCGCAGCAGGCCGGGAGGCCCGAATGGCGGCCGACCAGCTGATAAGGACTCTCTTTCTTCCCCTTTGCGCCGGGGAGGCGTTGTTGGAGGCTAGGACGCAAGCGTCCGTCGCCCTTTTCAAACTCGGGGCCCATTCCGTTACGTTCCGACCCGAATTTGGAGGGCCTGCAAGTTTAAGGTGTTGCTGCGCAAAAGGGGTCGGACACAGGGCGCAGCTCATGCTAAGAGCTAGAAGAGGAGATAGAGAGAACACCCCCCCTGTCCCGTTATTGCGTACACCAACACCACAAAAGCTCTCTCTCCTGCTCCTTGAGCACTTGAGCACTGGATAGGGTCGATTCCGCGTGGTACGGGACCCCTCGATCGTCTCGCCCTCCCTCACTGGAGTGTTCATGGGGGGGGGGGGGGGCATAACAAACACGGTACAGGATCGAGGTGCACGCTGCCGAAGCAGTGTCGTCCCCCCTCTCCTCGACGGTGATGGCGGTGTGACCGATCGAGCTACAAGAGGAGCTTGTTCAGCAGGATCAGGGGTGGGCCGATGCA
>NW_005199807.1:0-2172 GCF_000372725.1 Emiliania huxleyi CCMP1516
CGTGGCGACGAAGGTCGCCCCCGGGACTGGCTCGCCAACGAGCTCCACGAGCCGTCCCGGCGCGGCAAAATTGATGCGGCCTGCAGGGACCGAAAGGTCGCCGACCTGATCACTGCTGCCGGCGCCTCGGCGCCGGCCGACGCCGTGTGTTCCCCACCCCCATGGAGGACCTCTGAGGTCCTCCCCAGTCTCACCCCACCTTACCTCTGCCCCCCCCTCCCCCCATCCCTCTGCCTCCCATAGGGCAGGATAGCACTAGCATATGCGCCTAGTGCGCACACTGGGCCCACATAGATGTGACCCGCCCACTCGAGTGCGGCGCCCGGATGCTAGTGCTTGAGAAGACACCACAAACGCGGCACGGCCCGTTTTGGCTCTGGGCCGGCGCGGGGGCCCCAGAGGGTGTCCATTCCCATGGCCCGCCGCAGTCGCCGATTTTTTACTTGTTTTCATGGGATTTCGGCGAACTTGCGGCCATGCTATCACGCCTTGCGACAGCCTGTCGGCGCTGCTGACCGTGCCATGTTGCACAATTGATCAACTGCACAAGAGGGACCACGCACCTTCTCAGGACAGCGCCGGTGCCTCTCTCTTGGACCGGCAAACTTTTAGGTCTCGTGTCACCAATGTGGGACCAGTGCGGCATCGCGCCATCGACAGCTCTGAACTGCGCCTCACCACTGACCGGGAAGGCCGCCAAGTGGGCCAGCGCACCGGTCGCACATAAGATTGTGGCAGCAGTCAGCAGTGCATGTCTGATAGCTAGAGCAGCAGCGTCAGGGTCGCAGGGTCGGATCGTGTCAAGCCTCTCGCCCGGCCCCGGCCGCGTGCAGGGACGTGTCGGCAATGGTTGGGTAGTAGGGCTAGAGGGTCGCTCTACACTTAGCCTCTGCAGCGAGCGAGCGCTCAACTTAGCCCCCGCACGGAGCCGGGCTCAGACTTAGACGCTGGAAGGCCGGGGGCCATGAACTTAGACGACACGAGGCCAACTCCGGGTAAAACCCGGGTATACCTGCAAAAGTCCAGGTTTACCCGAAAAATACCTGGACGCGGTCCCGACTAGCGTATGCCGCGCACGACGCCATATCGCCGTCTCCCAGGGCCAGTGCGCTACTTGCGGCGCGCAACGCCTGCTCAAGTACGCGCACCGTACCATGTGCTGCCGCTATGCGTGCCTTAAGGCGGCTGCGGCGAAGCGGCGGGCGCGGCATGCCGATGGCAGTGCGGACGATGCGGTTGCGATGTGTTCTGCTTCAAGATCGTGGCGGTGCTTGGCATGCACTTCTGCGATCCCAATCAGCTCATCGCAACGAAGCAGCGCAACAAGCTGGCTGCTGCCAACAAGCCCCTATGCTACCTCACGCGCGGATCGTTCAAAGAGGACCAGCATACACAGGCTTCTCTGACATGCGTTTGTTTGAGCTTGAGGCTATTTGTGAGAACTATTTGGCTAGATGTCGCCGAAGTGCGCTCAAGAAGCAGCAACGAGAATCGGAAGAGGAGGATGCTGAGGCGGCGATTGCTGAGCATGAGGAGGATCGATCGCCCGCCGCGCAGGCGAAGAAAATTTGGGCGCGAGCGCCGTATATCGCGTGCCATGGCCGACTTAGCCGGTGTAAGAGGCTCCCGCTGATCTTAGACCGCGTAAGCACTCCAGCGTGGCTAGCCACACTTAGACCCGTTAAGCCGCGAGGCTCAGAACTTAGACTACTACCCAACCAGTCCCGCACCCCGCATCCCCACCCATCCCCACCCATCCCTAGCCATCCCCAGCCATCCCCAGCCATCCCCGTACGGGCTGGTTCAGAAGTCAGGCGGGGGCGGTGTGGGGGCGGCGGAGCCGGTGGCGGACGTGCGCGGCGTGGCTGCCCTCCTCGAGCTCCTCGTCGTCGCCAAAGTCACGTGTGCAGCAGCTACGACGACCAAGCCACGCTCCAGCTCGGGCAAGAACTTGACGGCCTTCTTGAGGCAGCTCGTCTGAACTGGGTGGACCACGGCATACTTGGGCAGCTGCGCCGCCAGCCACGCCTTGATGCCCTGCGCGAGGAAGGTGAGCGCCGCATATCGTCCTTGACAGAGAACAGGTAGCACGCCAGCAGCCGGCCGCCCTGCTTGCCCGTGACGCCGACGCTCTCGTCGTCCTCGTGGTCCTCGGTGTCGATGTCAGAGCCG